>NC_081557.1:72285338-72442850 GCF_022355385.1 Mustela nigripes | reverse complement strand
GGGGGAAATGGGAAGGGGAGGTGAATCATGAGAGACTATGGACTCTGAAAAACAATCTGAGAGGTTTGAAGTGGCGGGGGGTGGGAGGTTGGGGCACCAGGTGGTGGGTATTATAGATGGCATGGATTGCATGGAGCACTGGGTGTGGTGAAAAAATAATGAATACTGTTAAGTTGAAAATAAATAAAAAATAAATTTAAAAAATATTCATGGTTAGAACAGGTCAAATATATTTGTACTTATTTATTTAAATGTATATACATGCACACACATATATGTACTCTATATATGTATACATACATTTATATGCATATGTGTATTATATATGCAGTTCAGTTTAATTTAGTAGTTCAAAAAGCCCGTTATCCTATTCATTAAATAATCAATAAATGGACCAAGAAAATGCATGTTATCGAGTGTATAAATTCAGGTGCTTTTGTGGGAAAACAATAGTATCTGATGTGTGAAAGAAAGTTTTATTGAAACTACATAAGCACAGTTATAAAATGAAATAAAAAAATCGCAAAACCCTCAATCTTGTCCTACACCATTATCCTTTAGTCATCTTACAAAAAGAACAACAGCACTGATAGTGTTGTTAACTTAACTCAACTATTTATGCTTCTGCTTAAAAATTTCATGTGACTTCCTGTTAAAATTGGAACAAAATCTATATTTCCTTTATGGGTAATGCCACCCTATTTGACTTGGTGTTTGTCTTACTCCTGATTGCATCCCTTCCCCATGATCATACTGTTTTATCAATAGTTAGCATACTTTTGCTTTTTGGAAAATCCTTTTTTCATCCCCATTTCAGTTCTTTACAATTTTTATTTTTAGTTTTCCTGGAATACATTTTTTGTAGATCTTCATAAGGCTGATTCTTTCTCACTATCAGTTATCAGTCCAAGTATAATCTCCCAAAGAAACCTTTTCTGTCCACCAAGCAGAAGATATCCCATCCTTTGTCACTCACTACCTATTACTTGCTTTATTTTCTTTCTAGCTCTCTTTGATGTCTCATATTGTTTCTAGGTTTATTGCTGCCTCTCTTCATTAGACTGTAAACTTCACGGATGCAAACACTTTCTTTTCTTTAGCTTTTTCATGGTTGAATTATCAAAACTTGCACAAACATGGCTACTGAGTACTCAATAAATACATGTTTATCCATCCATTCAACATACATTTCTTTTTTCCTTGAAGCATAATTAACATACAATGTTATATTAGATAAGGTGTATAATATAGTGATACAACAGTTCTATACACTACTCAGTGCTCATCACAATAAATGTACTCTTAATCCCCTTTATCTCTTCCACTCATCTGCGCACTTACTTCCCTTCTAGTGTCACCAATTTGTTCTATTTTAAAGTGTTTTTTTCTGTCTCCTTTTTTCCCCTTGTTTGTTCATTTGTTTTGTTTCTTAAATTTCACATGGGTGGAATGAGTATTTGTCTTTCTCTGTCTGATTTATTTTACTTAGCATTATAACCTCCAATCTTATCCATGTTATTGCAAATGGCAAGATTTCACTCTTTTTTATGACTGTTAGTCCATGGTAGATATATACCACTTCTTTGTCCATTCATCTATCGTTAGATACTTGGTATGCTTCTGTATCTTGGCTATTATAAATCATGCTGCAATAAACATAAATTGTTCAAATTTCTGTTAACAGTTTGGGCAGTAGATAACAAGTACTGGAATTACTGGGTCATATAGTAATTTTATTTTTAATTTTCTGGGAAGACTTCATACTGTTTCCCACAGTGGTTGCACCAATTTACGCTCGCATCAACAGGGCAGGAGGGTTCCTTTTTCTCCACATCCTCACAAACACTTGTTATTGCTTGACTTTTTGATTCTAGCCATTTTGACAAATGTAAGGTGATATCTCATTGTGGTTTTGATTTCCATTTCCCTGATGATGAATGATTTTGAGCATCTTTCCATGTGTCTTTTGGCCATTTGTAAGTCTTCTTTGAAAAAAATGACTATTCGGGTTCTCTACCCATTTTTAATTGGATTGTTTGGGGAGTTTTGGTGTTAAGTTGGATAAGTTCCTTCTATATTTTGGATATTAAGCCCTTATCAAATATATCATTTGCAAATATTTCTCCTATTCAGTAGGTTGTCTTGTACTTTTGTTGATGTCTTCCTTTTTTGTGCAAAAGATTATTATTTTAAGGAAGTGGTTTAGTTTCATTCATTTGCATGTAGGTGTCTAGTTTTCCCAGCATCATTTGTTGAAGAAAGTGTCTTTTAGCATTCTATTTTATTGTCTCCTTTGTCTTTGATCAATTGACCATAAGCATGTGGGTTTATATCTGGGCTATTATGTTTCACTGATATGTGTGTCTATTTTTTGTGCCACTACCATACTGTTTTGGTGACTACAGCTTTATGGTATATCTTGAAATCTGGGATTGTGATACCTTTAACTTTGTCTTCTCTAAGACTTATTTTTGTGATTCAGGGTCTTATATGGTTACATACAAATTTTAGAGTTATTTGTTCTAGTTCTGTGTCAAACCATTTTTCTTGAAAGCCTATTATGTTCTAGATACTCTTTTAAGAGCAAGACTCTTTTAAATAGCTTAAAAACAGAAACTTAAAATAATTTTGACAAAAAAAAAATTGTTGAATCAGTGACTCTAGAAAGCACCATCAAGGGTAGGACCAACAGTTTTGAGTCTGTGTCTATTGTTATTGAATTTTTAACTCCTGTAAGAGTCAATATAATAGCCTTAGCTTTTGTCATATCTAAATTAGGATCAAATGGTCACAACCCAGGCAAAGACTTGGAAGACATCCTAATTTTTATTTAGTATATTTTTCTTATCTGTCAGGTACATATAGCTAAAGATATTCCTGCTTATGATTAAAAACTATTCTTAAGCGAAACAACAAGTTTCTAGAATTTATCAAATCTAGCATATCCATTCAACAACACTCTCTGACCTGCAAACCCTGGTAATTACTATTATATTTTCTGTTTCTATGAGTTTAATTATTTTAGACACTTCACATAAGTAGAATTATGCATTATGTGTCTTTCTAGACTGGATTATTTCATTTAGCTTAATGTCCTTCAGATTCAACTATGTTGTTATAGATGGCAGGTTTTTCTTTTCTTCTTTTCTTTTTTTTTCCCTCTTAAGTCTGTGGTGTATAAATAATGAATCTTGGACCATTGAAAAAATAAAATAAAATTTTAAAAATGAGATTGGGTAAAAAAATAAAAATAAAGAAATAAAGTCAAGGAGACACAAGGAAATTTTGGGAGGTATTTATACATATGTATAAATAAATTTAAAAATATATTTTATATATATACATATATGTCTTTGATGTTTGTGATGATTTCATGGGTGTTTGCATATGCCCAGACTCATCAAATTGCACACACTAAATATTTGCATTTATTTGTATA
This sequence comes from Mustela nigripes, assembly GCF_022355385.1. Classification (NCBI taxonomy): domain Eukaryota; kingdom Metazoa; phylum Chordata; class Mammalia; order Carnivora; family Mustelidae; genus Mustela; species Mustela nigripes. The sequence goes on along the minus strand of NC_081557.1, from coordinate 72,439,411 downwards.
TTAATTATACTTTAATGATGCTGTCTAAAGAGTAGACAAAGACAAACAAAAATAATACACCAGCAAACAGAATCACCAGCTCTCTGGTTAGAAGTGTACAGAATTACAATTACCTCAAGTCATTGCATCCAGGTATGATATAATAAGGTTATTGTTGATAGTCCAGTGTCCAGGAATTTTGTCTATTTCCCCCAAGTGATTATCACCTTGGCCTACTTATTCTGTAACATGGTTATTTTTCAAGCTCTAGTCAGAGTTCTGAATTTAATACTACCATTTCATCTCACATATAATTTTCCAAGAAAGATATTCATAATTCAAAGTGAACATGAAGGGAAGTATAGAGTCAAATGTCTTGAAATTCAAACATATATTGTTCATTTTAAGATGATCTAGAAGTGTCAATGGGGAGTGAGGAGGAATTCAACATCTTTTATCAGACAGTATCCCAACATCAAATGCTGTTGTGTCTCAGCTGACAAAATAGCTGAGTTTCCTTTTCAAAAATTATTGTTATTATTTTTAAAGATTTTATTTACTTAGTTGAGAGAATAAGGGAAAGAAAGAGAGAGAGAGAGAGAGATCATAAGTTGAAGGATAGGCAGAGGGAGAAGCAGATTCCCTCTGAGCAGGGAGCATGATATGGGGCTCGATCCCAGGACCCTGGGATCATAACCTGAGCCAAAGATAGCTGCTTAACCTATTGAGCCACCCAGGTGCCACTAAAATTATATTGCATAAAAAATTTTCCCTAACTCAGTGAAAAGTTACAGAAAGTAATTTAAAGGTACAGCTATATATCCTCTATAGAGTTAAAATACATGTAAAGTTGCTCATGTATGTGTGTATCTGTGTTTTGCCACAATTATTTCAGATTCTTTTTATTTTAAAGATTCTCTTTCTAACATATGCATCTTAAATGTATCACTAAATTGTGACCCCCTTACCTCACACACCCAGTCTGCCTCAGTATCAACCACCAGCCTGAATTTTATGTGTAGCATTTTTATGCATGTCTTTCTATTTTTACACTAAATGTATTTATTTACAAATAATATAAAGTACATTTTGCATATTTAAATATATAAAAATGACATCACCTGAGGGCTCAGTCAGTTAAACGTTTACCTTCAGCTCAGGTCATAATCCTGGAGTCATGGGATGGAGACTCACATCAGGGTCCCTGCTCAGCAGGGAGTCTGCTTCTCCTTCTACCTCGTCCCTCCTCCTCCTCACGCTCTCTCCTTGCTCTCTCAAATAAATTTTTAAAAATCTTAAAAAAAAAAAAAAAAGAAATGGGATCACCTGATGTTATATCTGATATCTGATGTTACTCTCTCTTTTTTTCCCCCTTATCTTGATTAGGTTTGATATTTTTCTATGTTAATGTAAATATATCTACTTTATTCCATTCAACTGACAATAGCATTCTGATTGAGGAACTCTTCCTTTATTTTTACATCTTGCTATTATAAAATAATGATACTGTAATAAAATATCCTTGAATATGGCTCCTTGTATTCAATGGCAAATATTTCTCTAGAATATAGTCTGAAAGTGGAATTTGAGTAAAAAATAATTATTCTCTAACTTACTCTTCTTGAATTTTCCAGATACTACATTTGTTTATACTCTCATCAATAAGGTATAAGAACACTAATTAATCAACTTTCTTTCTAAACCTCAGTACTGTCAGTCAGACTTATTATTTCTTATACTTTGATTAGGGTGTTTATGAGTTTGTGGCTTTAATTTGCATTATCTGATGCATATCAATAAATATCTCAGGCTAGATGTATTGTTTTTCTAGGGTTGCCATAATAAAATGCCACAGACTGGGTGGCTTAAAAAATAGAAATTTATTTTTTAACAGTTCTTGGAACTAGAAGACCAAGATCAAGTTGTTCGCAGGTTTGGTTTTTTCTGAGGCCTCTTTGCTTGTATTATACATGGCTACCTTTCCACTGTGCCTATATCTTCTAAGAAGAGGGAAAGGAGGATACATTGAAAGACTCAGTATTTAAACTGAAAAAGATTATTTCAAATTAGATTATCTAAGTTATTCAAGTGCCCTGAATTTATGTAATAAAATAAAATTAAACAATATTTTAGAGGTTAAGATAATCATAGTTAAAAAGCATTTATTGTAAAAATAACTATAATATTCAATTTGTAATTGAAAAACAATTTATAAAATTGTTTATAAAATTGTTTTTCAAGTTTTATGAGCAATGATTTCTTTATATTTTCATTAAATAATATTTTTACTAAAAATCCTTAAAATCTGGAAGGTGTCAATGAATAAATATGTGATTTTTATTTCTAATTAAATAAACTGATTCTAAATGGCATAACTTTTTGACCATACAAGTAGGTTTCAAGTGTCCAGGAATTAAAAAGAAGTTTTTTAGGTTGCTCTGTTTTTAATGTGTGTTGTTCACTGGATGAAGTAGTTCCCATTGAAATCTCCAGAGGAGAAAGAATAGGAAAATGGAAGTAGCATGTAAATCTCCTGGAATCTCATTCTCTGATGCATCTGCTTTTCTTCATCCATGTGGTAGAGCTTTCTTTAAACTTTGTGAGTGTTCTTTGCTATACAGTGATAAAGGGGAGTATGGAAGTGATCATAGTTCAGTGCATGGAGTGAAGAACAAGAGTATTTGGCTTCAAAAGAAGTCAGTTTTCAAGGTTTTATCTCCCTTCAATGGCACACTCTTACCAAAGGGCAGACTGTCACAGAAAAGACCAATGAAGTAAATGAGCAACTGAAATTCTCACATTAGAAACAGGAAAAAAAAAATTACATTTTAACAACAGAAATCTTAGAATTCTCCAATGTTTCAAGACAACATAATTAGATTTATTTTTAGAACTCATGAAAACACAGCTTTCAGCTAGGTTGTCACTAGAGTAAAGACATTTTTGCTATAAGATTCATACTTTAGACCTTGATATCAAAATCTATTAATCAAATGGCTCTGTGTGTAGCAAGGTTCAAGTCCTCTGAGACCTCCAGAAAATATAAAGAATGTCTTTAAGAACTATCTAAGGGGTGTCTGTGTGGCTCAGGGGGTTAACCTCCTGTCTTCAGTTTACATCATGATCTCAGGGTCTTGGGATCAAGTCCTACATTCAGCATCCTGCTCATAGGGAGTCTGCTTCTCCCTCTGCCCTCTCCCACCCACCCCCACCCCCAGCTCATGCTCGCTCTCTCAAATAAATAAATAAATAAATAAAATCTTAAAAAAAAAAAAAAAAGAATTATCTGACTAAATAATAGGAAATGGTGGGAACATTTATTCATTAAGTATTTTCTCCCACTGGCAGAATCTTGGCATTTGGGATGCTAATATCTCTGAGAGTTACCTATGCAAGTTCTGTCACTATCTATCAGTAGGGTCTGTAAATCCTGAGAATAGGGGGCAGAGAAGCAGTACTCACACTAGAGACAAAACTCTGTAAAGCCAAAGTGAGTTCAAGCATACAGGAAACAATGTATGCAAAAATGCCTGAAGTCAGATGTGGGATAGAGAGGATACAATTTTGTTTTTCATCATGAGATATGCTGCTGGAGAAGTTTGTTTCCCTGGGTATGTGCTATAAACTTTCATGCCTGTGTGATCTGAGTCTTTGCTTATCCATATTTCCTGTGATTCCTCATTCACCGTTCTCATTAGGTGTGGAAGTAATAAAAAATGGCACATCAAATACCTCAAGTTCACACATGCATCCATTGTGAACTAGCAATTCCAGCTCCCTGTGACAATCACAGCTGTTTCTGTCTGCCAATAGGATATTTTGTTTCTTACTAGTCTTCTGGTCCACTGACCTGAGAAACACAAAGAACCGGTGATAGTAAAAGCATCAGATTTAGGTACTTTTCACAAATATTTCTCTATCAGTCAGATCTTCCTTTAAAACTAAAATAATAATAATAATAATAATAATAATAATAATAATTCTCAGCCTTAGGAACTTTATCTTGGAGACTAGCCCTTGTCTGTAAAGACAGTCATCTTTTGAAAGATTGTACTTACATTTCTGGAAAGCCTGCATTCAAGACTGATCATCCTCCTACTCCAATTTGTGACAATTCTGAAGGCAATCCCAGTTTTACAACACTCTATTGCACTAAGGCAATATATACTGTGCTGTTACCTAACTTCTCCTTTTGCCCCATCTCCATTCCTTCCCTTCCTCAATCCTGCTTCCTTTACTTCTCCTAGATGTATTTATCCGAGGAACTATATTAGTCAAGCTTACCCAGAGAAACAGAATATATAAGTATTAAATATATATATATATATATATATATATATAGAGAGAGAGAGAGAGAGAGAGAGAGAGAGATTTACTATAAAATGTTTAAAGTATGGATTCATGCAATTACTAAGGCTGAAGAATTCAAAAATCTGTTGTCTACAAGCTGGAGAGTCTAGTAAAGTCAATAGTGTATGTAGTTCAAAGGCCTGAGAATAAATGAGCTGATGAGGATGATTTCAGTGTGAGTCTTAAGGTCTGAGAATATTGATGTACCAGCTCAATTGAGAATGAATTTGACCTTCTTCTGCCTATTTCTATTCACACCCTCAATAGATTGGATGATAATCACACACTTTGGGAAGAGCAATCAGCTTAACTCAGTCCAACAATTCAAATGCTACTAATCCCTTCTGGAAACTCCCTCACAGACATATCCCAAAATCATTTTTACTGGATATCTGGGTCCTTCATGTCCTAGTGAAGCTGACACATAAAATTAATCATCACAGCTCCATCCTTAGTCAACCTGACACCCCCATGCATCTCCCTAAATGATACTTCATATCCAATAAATACAATAACAAGATCAAAATCTGCCTCACATGGTACAACTGTCCTCTGTACAACTGAAAATGCACCAAAACTTCCTCAGGAGAGGAAACGAAAAAAAATGTCTTGAGTGATATTTACTTTTCTTGATATTCCATAGTGTACATATCATGATATAAAATTAGTAATACTTCCACTATCTTTCCTCCACTAGCCATTCAATATTCCTTATGTTCTTCAAAGCACCTCAGGGTCATGGTTCTTTACCTAGAGAGGTGACTCAAACCTTTATTCCTAAAGGGTCTAGGCTTTTAGTAACACTGCCTGGACTGGGTTTATATAGTTTTCCATTGACCTTAATCATAGGGCCTGGTACAACTAAGAGAGACCTAAAGTATCTCCTGTGTTCCGCCATGTTCTGCATGTTCTTGCTTAGCTCCATTGTAAAGTAGTAGCACAATTTCCCCTTTGGTAGTGCAGATCAATCCCTCTAGCCTGAATTGTAACTCCCTTCTTTGCCTGTTTATCCAGAAGTATGAGGAGAGCAAAGAGGCTAAGCAGCACTCTGAACATGCAATTCAATAGAATCATTGCTGGTTTTTCTGGTGGAAGCATTCTTCTGTCTAGAACTAAGATCTCTAGGTACATAGAACATAAAGCCATGGGAACAGATAGCAGAAATTTTGTTAATGGATTATTAGAGGTCATAGTAAGTGGTGCCACTCTGATTTCCACCATTTGATTCCTGGACCTGTGAACTGGCTATGAGAGAAACAGCCCCTACTTGGAGGCTGAGAACATAAACTTCCAAAGAACCTTGTTTCAGACTGGCAAGGTATTGGCGTATAGCTGGCACTATAATTGAGTATTCCAAAACCCAGCTACATCAGGATGGTGGGGAACATTGTAAGAACAGTAAATTCCATGAGAATAGGCCCATTGAAGGACTTAATTTGCTGTGAAGTGAGTTCTTTGATCAGAAACAATGCTGGATGCAATACCATGACAGTGGATAAAGCATTATGTAAGTCCACAGATGGTAGTTTTGGAAGAAGCATTGCATTTAGGGAAGACAAACCCATATCCAAACTAAATGTCTATTTCAATAGGGTCAGAAGGCTGCCGTTCCATGATGAGCAGGTCCAATGTACTCAACACTATCTCCAGGTAGCTGGCTAATCCCCCTGGGGAAGAGTGTTGTATCTCAGACTTGGTGTTGTTTTCTGCTATAGCAGATTGGACACTCAGCAGTGGCCAAAGCCTAATCAACTTTGGTGAGCAGAAGTCCATGTTGTTGAGTCCATACATAATTTCCATTCTTGTCACCATGATCACTTTATTTATAGCCTTTTAAGTAATTACAAGGGTGGCTGGAGAAAGAGGCTGACTTATTCAAAGAACAGATAATCCTATTCACTTGATTTTTAAGTTCTCTTCTGAGGTCACCAGAATTCTTCACTAAAGAATTCTCACATGGGACACAAATACACTCATGCATTTTTCTCTTCTGTAAAGTATATACATATACCACTTCCCCAAATTTCCTTGTCACCAATTTTTCAACTATGTGCCTTCAAAGTCCCTGATCATCCAGCCAAGCCATTTGTCCTAGTCATGGATTCGTAAATGCTTATCTCATCATTCCCCCTTTCAAACAAATGAACAACCATATACACTGCTCAAAGTTCTGCCCATTGAGATATTTGCCTTCACTACTGTTTTTCAGGAATGTTTCAGAAAGGAAGTATAATGATGCAGCTGTACACTTTGAGGTACAGCCAGCATATTATGCAGAACTAAATGTGAATCTGGCCCAAGTCTTTCTCCTTCTGCCAAGTGATTAGAGGGAGCTTCCCCATGAGACTATACATGCAGACTGGGAGAGAGAAGGCAGTACAGCATTAGTGGGGACCATGGACTACTTCATTATATAAATTGTGCCTTCAGGACCTGTTTGGGTGCAAGCATAGATATACCTCTTTTTGATGATGGAGTTCTGTTATGCATGCCAAACTTTATAAATTGGTTTTTCAGATAATACTTACTTCATGATGGGTAGTTAAGGTTGCATAGTATCTTGGTGATTCATGGTTGAGTATTCAGTCTGTACTAAGGTCCAGCAGCTTGTGAAGAGTTGTTTCTTAACAAAAGAATAATTATCTATGAAGGATGTTAGGGCTTTGCTCCAAAATCCTAAGAGTTTCTGCTTTAATTCACCTATAAAAATCTGCCAAAACATCCAAAGAGAATCCCTTGAATATATGGAAGTACATACTTACAGGGCCTAACTAAGCATCACTATTTAAGAGTTTAAGATTATTGGATCCACTGTTACGGAATTTGACTTAATAATGCTTCAGGGCCAGATTCTTCCTTTACAGAAAAAGAAGTATGGGAATGGGTTTGCAACAATATGATGCAATGGTTTTACCACTCATGGCATCACACAGAAAAAAATGTTGACCTCAAAGAAACTTATTGAAAGTGTAGATGAGGTGCTACCATGGTGGTAACAACCTACTTCATCCTCCAGGACACAGTATACATAATAATCACTAAATATTATGTAGCCCTATTCCCAAGTAGGTGAAATATTTGAGTCTAGAAACCAATAGGTGGAAGTAGGTTCCCTCTCTTCATGTCATTAGCCACAGTGATCTAGGAAATTTGTGCTTCCTTTCTACACAATTCTGGTTCTGCACATTTACAGACTTCAAGAAAGAAATCCATTATTAAAACTTACTTGTCATAAAACCAGTCCACTGCTGTTACATAGTACCCTGTATCAGTAAATTCTTTAATCTAGTAGACAATCTACAAACCCTTTAGTGGAGGTGCTGGCAAAAGCTCCAGTGCTCTTAAAAGATAAACTGATATCATGGGGCACATGACAGACTCAGTCTATAGAGTATGTGATTCTAGATCTTGGTGATCACGAGTTTGAGCCCCATACTGGGTGTAGTTTAATTTTTTTAAAATGACAAACTGATATCCAGAGTAGCTATTAATTCTGATAAGGACAAATTTCCCCTTCCATTTTAGAAGAGGTGTGATGCAATCATTTATTTATCAAATAACTAGCTAGTCTTTCTGAGGAATGAAACCATACAAAGGGATCAGTTGCTAACAGGATATGCATGGAGTAATATGTATAACTAGAACAGTTTTCAGAAGGAGACCTGGCACCATGGTCACTCCATTTTGGGTTCAAGGGTAGGACACTACAGTGGCAGATGAGAGAGGATATTTCATATCCACAGAAAGAGTCATATTGTTGCCTGATTGTCAAGTGTCTTTTTTGTGGAAGATGCTTTTTGGTGTCTAGTTTTATGAGCTATTACTGTCTCTCCATTTCACACCTATTTCCGTAGTTCAATTCAATTGCTTTTTCCCCTCTATTTCTTTGTCTCTGATCTTCTAATCTTCTTCCCACCAAACTTTGTCTCTGATCTTCTAATCTTCTTCCCACCAAACTACTGATTAACAAAGGAAGTTATCTTCCCTGGCCATAATTCTGTGTATATATATGTACACCTCAAACTATTCTCTTTCCATATAAAACAAAAGACTAAGTGGAGTACTCAGAGTCTGCTTAGATGGGATATTTTCCCTCAACACCTTCATTTAAGGCCATCTCTGAGTGCTAGAGTCATCCCTGAATGGGGAACTAGTTAAGCTACATGGATGTTTTAAGACAGACAACCCATCATAAATCAGGCATAAGTTAATATTATATGCCAGAAATGGCCCATGCTTCCAGTAAGGCAGTAGATGTACACTGAAAGAGAAATGTTACAGTAGAATTGGGTGACATAAGAAGCTCAGCCACCTGCTCATGAAAATTATCTGTATCTTCTGAAAGGTCTAAAGAATGATCTCAAAATCACCATTTCCATAGTGTAATGGATTGTTGCTGTCCCTAGTCAATCTATGGCTCAGAGAATTTACAATACTATGCCTGTGAGCACATTTTTTCATTTGATTATCAATGGTCAGGTGCTTAGATTTTACTAAGAGTTTTTGTTGTTGCTGTTTTTTTTTTTTTTTTTTTAGGTTTGATTCTTTGTTTCTTTGTGATTTTTTTGTGTTTGTGTGTTTGTTTGTTTGTTTGTTTTCAAATGGCAGCTATTTCAGAAATGTTTAAGTCATGGCTTTTCTCCAGCATTTTATGGGGGGCTTTGATGTAAGTTTTCTATATATTTCACTCTGGTACCAAGAATATTTTTTATTCATTTTTTTATTATTTTTTTAAGATTTTATTTATTTGACACAGAGATAGAGATCAAAAGTAGGCAGAGAGGCAGGCAGAGAGAGAGGGGAAAGCAGGTTCTCCGCTAAGCAGAGAGCCCAATGAGGGGCTCAATCTCAGGACCCTGAGATCATGACCTGAGCAGAAGGCTTTAACCTGCTGAGCCACCCAGGCACCCCTTTTTACCCATTTATATTACGATGTTCATTTTCATTTCATCACTGCAGTTAGTCAGTGCTGCACAAAATTTTTAAATGACTGAGATCCCTGTGGTTCCTGAGGCAAGAGAATGTTTATCATTGTTTTTTCCATGTACTAGGGAACACTTGATGATCCATCTGGTTTTTAAAGGGAATAAATAGTGAATTGAATGGAGATGTTACAGTGAATTGAATGGAGATCCACTCTGCCTTTGTTATGTGTTGGAGGGTGGTGGTAACCTATGAAATTCCCTCTGGGAGGCAGTATTTCTTCTGATGTATCATATTGGTTAGGCTTTGAAGATGAATATCTTGGCTTCAATACTGGCCCTTTAAATAATGTCTTCTCAGATCAGAGAACAAGTATTAGCTTTCTGTAAATTTCTAAATATTTCCCAACTAATTATTTATATGGTAACTGAGAAAATAACCAGGAAAATGGCACCACTTCATTTATTTTTTAACTCTCCATATGTCATTTGTTTCTAAAACTGTGATCTGTAACATCCTTCAATGGCTCCTGTAGGAATGATGAGGGAGCAGGAGGCTGGCTGAGGACAAAGCAGGAGCTGGCGCCTTGCACCCCCTCTTCACCCTTTCCCCTCCATAAGTGTAGCATCCCTCAGGCAGCCCTGACTGCCATGAACAATAAGCAAATAGTTAACTTGCAGAGCTCACAATCCTGCTAGACAGGAGTCTCCCTTGGCTTACAAATGTGGCTCAGTGGGTTAAGCCGCTGCCTTTGGCTCAGGTCATGATCTCAGGGTCCTGGGATCGAGTCCCACATCGGGCTCTCTGCTCAGCAGGGAGCCTGTTTCCTCCTATCCTCCTATCTCTCTCTGCCTGCCTCTCTGCCTACTTGTGATCTCTCTCTGTCAAATAAATAAATAAAATCTTTAAAACAAAAACAAACAAACAAAAAAAACAAATGTCCTAAATCTCACTAACAAAGACGATTGATAGCAGGATTGTGACACCCCACCAAAAAGTCTCCCAAAGATCTTAGTGTTAATGGCTGGTCTAAAGACAACATTGATCCAGCAGCAAGGGCAAGGCCTCTGGCAGGCCTGGAACATCCTGGCACCTTGTAGGCCCTCTTTAGCATATGAAAACTCCACTGAAACCTCCCTTCCCCTCACCTTCCCCCAACAGCAGGGTACATAACCTGCCATCCCTCACAACCCGGGGCAGCAGCTCTTCCTGCCCATGGGTCCTGTCCCCGTGCTTTAATAAACCACCATTTTGCACCAAAGATGTCTCAAGAATTCTTTCTTGGTCATCGGCTCCGGACCTCAGCCCACCAAACCTCACCTAGGTTCTAGAACTTCATCATATGGCGCCCGAATGTGGGGCTGTGAGTCTTTACATTTGGACTCTGAGCTTCGGTGCAAAATTGGTGAGTACTTTCTTTCCATTTACTCTGATTTCAGGGGCTTTTCAAGGAGTATGGTCTTATTGGAACACTTGCATGTCAATTGCTCAGGCTGTAATCCTCTAGCCCGTGGCTACTCTATGGGGAGGAGAGCGTCTGCCTTTTGGCTGTAAGCTAGTACCCTGGCCGGAATGGCAATAAGACCCAGAAACTTGATGGCCTCACTCTATTCCTGTTCTTATAGAAAGTTGTCTCTCTTGGGCACGGGACAGCCAACTAAGTCACCAGGACAGCTGCCAATCTTAAGACTCCCGTGTGAGGTTTCCTCCTGATTGATCTAATGTGATCCCCTCCACATGCCCGGTCTAGCCACTTCTGGCCGCGAGACCTCCACTGGGAGCCGGCCGAAACCAGTACCTGATTGAATTAAAACGCAACCGGGGACCGTTTCCTAGGGAAGTTGGCTGTAAGGACCACATGTGTTGGAATGTCGCTTAGACCATGATGGATTTCAGTCTTTACTGTTTCTCGTCAGTGTCTTCTGCAAACCGCCTAAGCTATGAAATTGAGTAATTTCCCTTGCCAAAACTTCTCTAGCGTTTTTGTGGGTTAATATGGCAAAACAGTATGCAGTCTTCAGGACATACGATAGCATGGCACAGCGTTTTGGTCCATTCACCAGGCACCCATCAGCAGCCTAGGATGCGATGGGGAAGTGGAGGGATGCCGGCACCCCTCCAGGGCCTTTTATGGCAGGAATGTCTTCCCAGGGAAGGCAGGATGGTGATCAATAGCGATATCTTGAGGGACGCCTCTGGTCGCTTTTGACACACAGGAACCTCTGACATATCCTGCGTGGGACGCTACCCAGGAGTCAGGGGGGATTTGGTAATGGACCTTCTTTACTTTTATGGAAGCATGGCCTCAGTAGGCTTCTTCAGTTCCCAAGGACTCTACCTTGGGGTGCCTTTTAACCCACTGGAAATAATTTGGATTGCAAAACTTAGGAAAGGACTGAGCTCCTGTAACACTGCATGGCCTCAGTGGGATCTATCAGTTAGATCTCCTCTGCAGGAAACAGGGCAAATGGACCTAGGATACCTTCACTGCTCATACCTAGGCCTTCATTGCTCTACACCAGGACCCCAGACTAAGGGGCTTTTGCGAAATGTGTTTGCCCAAATGAGTCCGCTAGTAAACTTTCTCCTGACATATTGGATGGTAATTATGTAAATAAGCCTTCTTCTAGTAAACCCATGTTGCTGGGCCATCCCTAGCAAAGGGGACTCTGGCTTTATTTCTCTGTTTCTCTTAATAGATGTGGGGGCTTCTCCCTCACTCACGCCCCGTGTTAATGGCTATAACTGGAGCCAACTGGGGTTGGTCTAACTCGAGACAGAGACTATAAGGAATATTCCCAAGCAGCTGCCGAAACTCTTTGTTTCAGGGAAGTTTCCCTGTGTTCTCTGGCCTGACTTGGACTGCCTAACCCCTCCCCCCTTGCTGGTGGGAAAGCTTGGCGTCTGCTCCTCTGGGGCTTATGAGCTCTGAAACCGGGAATCCCTTCTCTGCCTCCTGGCAGCACTTTGTTTCCTCTGTTTTCCCCTTCTGTTTCTGCACCAAGGTGCGTGCAGCCTGCATGACTAGCTTCTAGATCATGCACCACAGCTCCTTCTCTCTTCACTGTCAAGGAGCAAGAAGAGTACCCCCTGGACTTAACACACCCACTCCAGATCTTCCCACGCATGTCTCAGGTAAACATTCAAATTGGAGTGGGCCCAGGTGGAACGTAAATCAGTATTGGAATTAAGTTTGTTGGTTTAATTAAGATAGATGCATCTTTGAAGTTAACAGCAGTAAATGTGAAACTTCGAAGTTTAGTGAAGGTCAAATAAGCTTGTGTTACTTGTTAAAATTTGTTAGCAAAGAAATGACTAAACTGATGGTTAATTGTCTATTTCAAAGTTCTAATGGGTAATTGCTGAAGTAACTTTCAAAGTCTTTGGTAACCTGAAAGTTTTAAAGTTTTGCTTGGATGACAAATGGAATTAAATTGTGGACATCTAGGTCCTAACCAAACAGGATAAAATGCTAAGTCATTAATTACTGGATGTAGGTTTGTGCTTTTGACTTCTTACTGCAAAGAAACTAAGAGTATTTAAAACTGTTGGTAAACGTGTTTGGCACTTTTCATAAATTTGCACTGTTTCATAAATTTGTCATCTAAAGAATTGTTGTAACAGTTCACAATTGGTTAATAACTAAAGGTGTTTCTAAGAATACAAAGTTCTAGAATACAAAGTTCTGCTTAGTGAAACTAAGACCGATGGAAATAAAGGGAAACTCTGTATGTAGGAAAGTAGGAGATACGTAAGTAAGATTTAAGGAATGGGAATACATTTTGTTGAAGGTAAAAGAAGGTAATTTTGTCCTAAATGAGATGGTTGTTTGGAAGGAAATGACTTGGGACAAAACTTGAATGCAAAGGAAAGTTGTAGAAAGTTTGAAGGGAAATCTTCAGAAAAGGAATTTTAGCTATGGTCAAGAATGAACTAAGATTGAAATGAATAGGTTTTAAAGGTACATTGGTGCAAGACTGAAATTCTCTGTTCAAAAGGACAATGTTTTCTTAGATCAATTGATCTGCTGTTAAGAAAATGTAAATGGTTTTCTCTTTGCCTGCCCAGAAAAACCAGTTTCTATGTTTTGTTTTATCAGGTGTTTAACATCCCTAATTATATTTAGGCATGTGCTTCAACACTTTCTAAGATTTTAGCAAATGTTGACAAGATTTAAATTGTAAATCTCTTTAACTCAGGCTTTTCCTTGGTATGTGAAGTTGCTCATGAAGTACTACTGAACCAATGATAAACCTTGGATTACATTTGGGAAAATACTATAACTATTCTAGAGATTCTACGCACTTCCTAAAGTTTTAATGTTTTGAGAGATCATCGCTTGATACTGTAATTATGGAAATGTTATGTATCACAGAAATAACCTGATTTCCTTGCAGCTAAATTGTAAACTCCTGTGTCTCTTTAGCTCTAACCATATCCATTCTGAGTTTTTGTCATTTATAATTGTTTTAATTCTCTTGTAAAATGAGTTTTATCTTCAAGGAGATTCCTATAAAGGACTTTCAGGACAAATACAGATATTTGATATGCCTGAAAATCCTAAAACTGAAATGGGTAAGAATTTCCAAAACTGACTAAAGCCACATTCACCAGAATTAGTAACATGGGACTAAATGAACTAAAAGATTATAGTGTTGTGTCTCTTAATGTTTTGTCTTTAAACATTGCTGGTTCTCTCTAATGTTTGCTATTCCAGACTAGGGATACTTTTTCTTAAGTTATCTGTAACTTTACAGAGATGTAAAAGCGCTCATTTGTAAAAGTGCTCAAAGCATTCACCTTTTCTATCTGAACCCTCTGAAACCAAAAGGTCTCAGTTAAGTATTCTTTCTTCCATGGCAATCAGTCATTTGCATAAGTTCAATAAGAATCTGTTCTCCTTTAACAGGACGCCATTGAGAACTGGTTATTTTACCAAGGCTTTGACTGGGATGTCATATTTGAAAAGACTCAGATATGAGCAGACAGTTTAAAGGAACTAAGGTTGACTTTATGAAACCTGGAGCCATAAAGCCCCTTGGGACTGTTGGCCTGATACCTTGCTTACAGAGTTCCCAGCAGCCTCACCAGGTGAGTAAAGAATGTCACTCCTTGGTAGGTGCAGTCTCAGGAAGAGGAACTCGCCCAAATCAACAGGTATTGCAGGCATGCCTGATGGCAAGTACAGGGCTTGGCTTCTGGCCCAGAGAGGCTACTAAAAGTTCAACCTATAGATTCCTTATAGGAAGTTCCAGCAAAGCAGATTCCAAAAGATCTATATGATCACACTCAACTGTTCTTGCTGAACTTATGTAAATAATATGGACTTGTTTCACAAGTGAATTAGTCCTGATTTGGCTATCTCTGTAAATGAGGGTTCTTTTAGAGAGAAAAATTATGTTTTAACACACCTTTATGGATGTTAAATTCTAGATTTGATTGTCTTTAAATGTTTACCTAAGCTAAACAATTTGAGGTAAACTTCAGAAAAGTTGCACAATAGCTTCTTTAGTCGATCTTACTATTTTGTGGATATATGAACAAGACCCCATGGCACATGATTAAACAACTGGAAAAAATGGGATTGATTCCCCAACAATTATATAACTTAACTAACACCTTATGTGTGGCTGGGATAAGGAAATTGCCTAAAAGCCAACATACCGCACTCCATAGGATTAACTATGGACTTGTGGAGATAATGGATGACCCCACATTCTTTATGATTGGATTGAATGATCCATGGGGGACTCCCCTTATCTCTTGACAAGTTTTCTCACTTGCCAGTGATCCTCTGTAATCAGGATATTGTTAAGGCTGGACCACTCAAAGGTCTTATTGGTTTCATCCCTTTGTCATATTTATCCTAGAGGCCACCTCTGTTGAGGTGCGATTGCAAACAGATGCTTTAGCTAAGCATAGAACAGCCCTCATAAAAAGAGCCTCAAAGCTCACTATGGGACAGTCCCTGACTGTAATGATGTCCCATCAGGTCCAGATTTGTCTTAGAAGCCAAAGGCCACCAATGGATGATGGAGGCCGACTTATTAAATACTGGGCTACACTAACAGATATGCCAGAAATAATACTTAAAACTTGTCAGACTTTAAACCTAGTTACCTGTATGCCTGAACCTGACCTGTACTTCTTTCTCTATAGAGCAAAAAAGGTTATTGATCTTGCTTACTCTATTTGTCCAGATTTAAGATGCCCCTGTTAAAAATACGAATGACAGTTGGTTTTCTGATGAGAGTAGTGTTCATAGAAAGAATAAGAGAAGCTAGGTATACTGTAGTGCTCATTAGCACTTTTTAATTGCCAAAGCCTAAAAACATTAACACTGACTCCAAATATGCCTTCCTGGTATTATATGCCCATGGAGCTATTTGGAAGGAAAGGGGATTGCTGTCAAGCCATAACTCCCCAATCAAATATGGGTCTAAATTACAAGACCCTCCATATGGCTATACTAAGGATGGCATATATCAAATCTAGGATACATATTTGTGTTTCATACCCACACCCATTGGACAGCTCACTCAGAAGGCAGTTTTATGCTGGGAACAAAAGAAATCATACAAGTGATACTTGGGCAAAGAACACACGGTATCTGGGATGGCTATCACTAGAAATGTGTTCCCAAGTAATAGTACTCCAGGCTACTGACTGGTTTGCTACTGACTGAGCAAGGCGACCTGGCATTAGATGGCCAGCTCCAAATGGAACCCACTGGATATGTGGAACCAACCTGTGGCTCTGGCTTCCTCCAGGGTGGGATAGGTCGCTGTGCTTTAGGACTTGCCTGGATTCATGGGCGCATTACTAAAACTTATCACCACTCCAGCTAATCTCCCTACTTAATACCGAAGTCTCACAGATACCAAGGCACTCCAGAAAATAGGATGGCCTTAGATGTCCTGACAGCAGCCCAGGGTGGCACATGTGCAATTATCAAGACAGAATGTTGTGTGTACATCCCAGACTATCACAAAAGTCTCAAGAATTCTTTCTTGGTCATCGGCTCTGGACCTCAGCCCGCCAAACCTCACCTAGGTTCTAGAACTTCATCAGGAAGCCTCAAACAAGACATTTCAGACATCTGAAGAAAAGGTTGCTTTCTTCCAAGGAACTGGTAAGTTTTTACTTACAGAAGACATGAATTATTTCAAATGATTGTTTTTCTATTTACTTTGGCCACCAGGAACCTCAGGACCAACTTTATAGCCTTAAGCCGTAAAAAATAAAATAAAATAAAATAAAAAATAAATAAATAATAAAAAAATAATAATTTAAAAAATGAAATCAGTCCCCTTTGTAATTATGTACTGGCTTTCCCCCAGTGAAGTGGTTCTCTATGCTGAATGCACATTGTTACCATCTGGGGAGCTTTAAAATTATCCAGTGCCCAGTACCAATTGTTCAGTAAAATGGCACCACTTTAGAATGGACTTTGGACAGGATTCCAAATATTACCTGTTTTTCACAATTTCCCACTTTAAAATGGGAGAACATTGCATTTCATATTACAAAATGACATTTAATTTACCTAGTACTAACATCATTTCAGAACTTTTCCCAATATGGGAACCTTTGAATAATTTGGATATTCCCTTTTATCTGATAGAAGTTTTTATAAAAATATTAAAGCGTGGGGGAAATAACTTGTCTTTCTAGTTCATAGTTGTCTGAATCAAAAGGTGCCATATCTGAAGAACTACATTTGTCTGATGTGGAAAATGACATGCTGGTTCACTGACACTATTGTCATTATTGGAAATAACATTTGGAAATATTGACATGAGTCTGATCTTATACAGTGAGATATTCATTGACTAATTGGGACCAGTTATTGGAATTATATTATAGTTACAAAAATGGTCAGAGTTCCCCCATCCACAAACATTTCTGTATTCACATTTATTGCAATATGATTTTGCAGCTCTTCAATCAAAAGATGTAGTCTACTTCCCTAAGATTTAAGTCTAAGAGTGCGGTCTGACGGATTTTGCCCAGTAAACTGCAACAAAAGTGATGGTGTCCCCACAAGCTTATGAGACTAGAGAAAGCCTTCCCACAGTCAGAGATGCTTTTTCAGGAAACCATGAGTGCGAAATAAAACAAAAACAAAAATAAAAACCCTAGTAACAGGGGATATGTGCAAGGAACTAAAAGTGTCTGCAATATATCCAATGTATGACATTTTGTGTTTTGTTCATCTGTTTCTTTAAAAAAAAAATGTATTTATTTATTTGAGAGAGAGCACAGGCAAAAGAAAGAGAAAAAAATAGCTCACACAAGCCAGGAGGGGCAGAGGGAGATGGAGTGCCAGCAACTGAGCAGGAAGTCCTACTCAGGGCTTGATCCCAGGACCTTGGGATCAGGACCTGAGCAGAAGGCAGACACTTAACCCGCTGAGCCACCCAGGTGCCCCATGCCTGCTTCTTTTTAAAGTGTAAATGATCCTATACCATTCTCCAGACTGACTTTCTCATTTCATAAAATATATTCAAGCTTTGAACTCAAATCCAAGAAGTTGTCTTCTTTACTCTGATTCTGTTCGCATTTTGATTGCTGTAGTTTGTGACTTACAGTCTTCAAAAATCTGTAAGTTTGTCTTTCTCTCCCTTTTTAAACTTTCAGCTTTATTAAACCACACATGTGCTTGTACATTCCATAAGGCTCCAGCACACTGCTGACATGTTCATTATGATCAACACTAAGAAAATAAATATGGATACCCTAAAAACCTTCAAGATATTCCCAGATGTTTCTAACATATGCAATATTAGAAAAGATATGCTAGCAATAAAGATATATGCATTAAATTGTTTTTCTAACATCACATAATGAAACTCTTTTCTAACAATTTTAATTTGGGAAACTCACTCCTTATAAAATCTTTGAACTTAACTGCCAGAGCAAAGACATTTAGAGAAATATGCAAAGGCAATATGCTCTTTCTATTAGTTTGTTCTAAAATCATTGACTGTGTAAGAGACTAACCAGGAAATTTTTTTCCTTGTATGAACTAATTTTCCTTGTGTAAATTTGTTTAAATAAAACCAATAAGATTTGACATGTGCTGGATTTTTCTGCTTTACCACAATCAAGAACATTGACCATCATGACATTTTCTCTTGCAGAAGACTTATGAAGAACTCTTTATATATTATGCACTAATTGAAAGATCGAAAATATTGCTTAATATTGGCTCAATGAAATATTACCTGAAATTCAATGCCTTACTTTTATTAAACTGAATAATGTGCCTGATTTATTACTTTCTGTGAAGACTTAATGGCATAATTAAAGAGTAGACCCTGTGATTGGTAGTTTAAAAAGGGGTTAACTTAGTTTTTATGAAAGTAGAAAATAAAAGAATGTAGGAGTTTTAAAATCATTCAATAGATCTCAACATATATAAAATTAATAAAACACTAGTTAAAGCTACCTTTCTCTATATTCCTATTAAGAGCAACGAATACCTACAGAAATTACAAAAGCCTACATAATAAAATATGTTATTTGAAGGATTATCTTAAATATTTATTTTAAAATAATTGTAAAAAGTCAGACATGTACTTACTTTTCAAAGAACATGTACTATTTTTCTTAACTCTATCAGGATACTATGAAATTATTCAGATAATACAAATATTCTACCATTTTCTATTAAGATTGGTGAATGGAGAAATAGAAGCAAAAGAAGAGAAAGAAAATTAAGAAGATCTTTCAAAAGGGAACCTTGGTGGCTCAGTGGGTTAAAGCCTCTGCCTTCAGCTCTGGTCATGATCTCAGGGTCCTGGGATTAAGCCCCGCATCAGGCTCTCTTCTCAGCAGGGAGCCTGCTTCCTCCTCTCTCTGCCTGCCTCTCTGCCTACTTGTGATCTTTGTCAAGTAAATAAATAAAATCTGCAATTGCACTCCTGGGTAATTACCCCATAGATACAGCTGTCATGAAAAGAAGGGTCATCTCTACCCCAACATTTATAGCAGCAATGTCCACGGTCGCCAAACTGGAAAGAACCAAGATGCTCTTCAACGGACGAATGGATAAGGAAGATGTGGTCCATATACACTATGGAGTATTATGCCTCCATCAGAAAGGATGAATACCCAACTTTTGTAGCAACATGGATGGGACTGGAAGAGATTATGCTGAGTGAAATAAGTCAAGCAGAGAGAGTCAATTATCATATGGTTTCACTTATTTGTGGAGCATAACAAATAGCATGGAGGACATGGGGAGTTAGGAGAAGGGAGTTGGGGGAAATTGGAAGGGGAGTTGAATCATGAGAGACTATGGACTCTGAAGAACAATTTGAGGGTTTTGAAGTGGCGGGGGGGGGGGGGGAGGTCAGGGTACCAAGTGGTGGGTATTATAGAGGGCACGGATTGCACGGAGCACTGGGTGTGGTGCAAAAATAATGAATACTGTTATGCTGAAAATTTTAAAAAAACTTAAAAAAACATATTTCAAAAGACTACAGGAAATGAAACAGAAACCTATAAAATATGTGATACAGAATGAAGAAAACCTAAAAGTACAAATAATATCAAATATATTATTTATATATGCAAGTACTTTTGGATTGTCATGTCGAAAGATAAACAGAATGGTCCATGTTCCATGCTTCTAGTGTAAGCTTTATATAATGTCATCCATTCTTGATGTTCTACCAGTGAATACGAACCATTAACTTATAATGAGTAACTCAATTTTCTTTCCTCCATCAACCTTATTGAAACAAAATCATGCAATTTAAGAGAACAGGTCAATAAGTACTGAAGATATATCTACCTATACAACCATAATCTCAGCAAAAATATACAACATTTTTATTCCACAAAATGTTGAATTTCTTTTCACTCAGGTTTTTTGCCTTTTTTTTTTCCTTACTGAAGTACAGTTAACATGCAGTTTTATAATAGTTACTACCACCTCAGGCAACCATTGATCTTCACCTGCTTTCTGTTACCATAGGCTATTTGCTTGTTCCAGGCTTTCACATAAATTAAACTGTACAGGAGCACCTGGGTGGCTCAGTCAAGTAAACATCTGCCTTTGGCTCAGGTCATGACCCCAGGGTCCTGGAATGGAGCCCACATAGGGCTTTTGGCTCAATGGGGAGTCTGCTTCTCTCTCTCACTCTGTCAGTGCTCTCTTTCTCTCTCAAATAAATGAATAAATAAAATCTTCAAAATAAATAAGCAAACAAACACAGAAACCAATAAAAACTGTATAACATACTCTTTTGTTCTGGCTTCTTTGCCTCAGCAAAATGTCTTAGGGATTCGCCAATGTCCTGTGACTCAGAAATTCATTACTTTTGATTGCTGAGTAATATTTTACTGTATGAGTATGCTATCATTTTTTAAAAGATTTTATTTACCCATTTGACAGAGATTACAAGTAGACAGAGAGGAAGGCAGAGAGAAAGAGAGGGAAGCAGGCTCCCTGCTAAGTAAAGAGCCCAATGTGGGGCTCAATCCCAGGACCCTGGGATCATGACCTGAGCCAAAGGCAAAGGCTTTAACTCACTGAGCCACACAGGTGCCTCTATCATTTTTTATTCACTGTCATATTGGTGAATATGAGTTGTTTCTAGTTTTTGGCTGTGAAAATGCCAGCATGAGAACTATGTGTATGTGTGTTTGTGTGTGTGTGTGTATAAATCTTTACATACATATTTATGAATTTTATACATATATATATTTCATAAATATGTATGTAAAGATTTATATACACATATATGTAAAATTTTAGTAGTGGAATTGGTGTATGATTATTATGCTTATAATAATCAAAATCATTTTCCAATGTGGTTATACTATTTTATATTCTCTATTTTATATCCTCACTATTTTATATTCTCACCAGCAGTTTATGATAGTTCAAGCTGTTCCACATCCTCTATAAGACAATGTATTACCATATTTTTAATTTTAGCTATTCTGGTAAGTTTGATTTAGTATAATCTGTATTGATGAAAACTAATTATATTACTCTTTTCATACACATTTGGGCAATCTTATATCTTACTATGGAAAATGTCTTTTAAATCATTTTTACTCCTTATTTGGTCGTCTATTATGAACTGGTAAGAGTTTTTGTTGTTGTTGTTGTTTTACATATTCTGAAAACAGGTATAAAATATACTTTATATTTATACTTTAGTATCCTCAGATATTCGTGTATTGAGTATTTTTTCTGGCTGTGGTTTGTCTTTAATTTCCTGAATGCTATCTTTTGAGTAATAGAATTAGCAAATGTTGATTAAGTCCCATTTATCAATATATCATTTTTGTGGAGAACAGATATTTTTCCTGTTCCAGAGCTTAGTAGGAAACCATTCATTTTTTTATTTCTAAGTATAATGTTAGCTGTGGGTTTTATGAAGATGCTCTTAATTGTACATGGCTTCTTTCTATTACTAATTTACTAGGAATCTCCATGATGGAAATGTGCTGAATATTGTCAAATATTTTTGCTATGTTGCTTGAATAGGTTTCAGGGTTTTTTTAAGTCTTTTTTTTTCTATGAATATGGTGCACTGAACTTACATTACTGAGTCACAGCCTACTTGTTCACTATTTATCATCTTTTCTGTGTATTAATGGGTTATATTTATTATTATTTCCTTAAGTTTTGGTGGTTGTTTTTGAAAGATTTGGCTCTTGGGAAATACTAACTTCATAAAATAAGGTGTCAATTGTTCCCCTTTCCTCTGATTAATGAAAGAAGTTTCATAAACTTGGAATTTGTTTTTATATGTTTGATGAAATTCACTAGTGTAGCTATCCAAACTTGAAATATTCTTTATAAGAATGTTCTAATTAAACATTAAATTAACTGTATATGTCTTTTTCATGATACCTCCTTAGGTCACTTTTATTAATTTGTTTTTCAAAAAAAGCTGATAATTGTATGTAAGTTGTAATAATCTCTCTAATGATATGCCTATCTTCTTTCTTTTCTGATACTGTTAACTTGGGTTTTCCTTTTTTTTTTCCTGCTTTTGTTAATCAAACTAGCTTGAGATTTATCAGTTGTACTGATTTTTTTCTCCAAATAACTCACTTTTGGTATGTTTAAAATTCATTTTCATTATCCATTTTCTATTTTATTGATTTCTGCTCTTGTTTTTACTATTTACTTATTTCTTCCATTGAGTTAAATTTATTCTTTTTTTCTAGCTTCTTAAGTTGTAAACTTAGAAAATTGACTTAAATTTGACTTTTTCTCTAATATAAAAATTAAAAGCTATCCATTTCCCTCAAGGCACTATGCTAGATATATACTACAATTTTGATATATTGTGTTTTAATGATAATTTAGCTTATAGGTTTTTGTTTTTCTAATTTTTCTAGTGGTTTTTAAACTGATTTCCACTTGTTTTGGTAAAATAATATTATGCATATGATTAAAATTCTTTAAAATTTATCTGAGCTTTACTTTGTTAATATAAATGTAATTATAATTAGTGTTTGCATGTAATATCTTTTTCTTCCTGTCTATATCTTTTATTAAATATGCTACTTGTAGAAAGCATATGGGTGGATCTTCTGTTTGTATCCTATCTGATGTCATTTGCCTTTTAACTGCTTTGTTGAAACTAGTCTCATAATTTTATTTACATTGGAATTAATATTACCATGTGCTATTTTTTATTTCATGTCTCATCTTTCCTTTTTTATTAATTTAATTTTATTTTTTCAGTGTTCCAAGATTCATTGTTTATGTACTACACCCAGTGCTCCATGCAATACATGCCATCCTTAATACCCAACACCAAGCTTACCCATACCGCCACCTCCTCCCCTTTAAAAGCCTCAGTTTTTTTTTCAGAGTCCACAGTCTCTCAGGTTCATCTCCCCATTCAATTTCCCCCAATTCACTTTTCCTTTCCTTCCCTCAATGTCTTCTGTGTTATTCCTTATGCTCCACAAGTGAAACCATATGATAATTGACTCTTTCTGCTTGACTTACTTCACTCAGCATAATCTCCTCCAGCCCTGTCCATGTTGTTACAAAAGTTTGGTATTCATCCTTTCTGATAGCTGTGTAATATTCCATTGTATATATGCACCACATCTTCTTTATCCATTTGTCTGCTGAAGGGCATGTTGACTCTTTCCACAGTTTGGCAATCGTGGACATTGCTTCTATGAACATTGGGCTACAGATTGCCATTCTTCTCACTACATCAGTAACTTTGGGGTAAATCCCAGTAGTGCAATTTCAGAGTCATAGGGTAACTCTATTTTAATTTCTTAAGGAATATCTCTACACTGATTTCCAAAGTGGCTGCACCAACTTGCATTCTCTCCAACAGTGTGAGAGAGTTCCCCTTTCTCTACATCCACTCCAACATTTTTTGTTTCTTCTCTTGTTAATCTTTGCCATTCTAACTGGTGTAAGTTGATATCTCAATGTGGTTTTTGATTTGAATTTCCCTGGTGGCTAATGATGATGAACATTTTTTCATGTGTCTGTTAGCCATTTGTATCCCTTCTTTGGAGAAGTGCCTATTCATGTTTATTGCCACCCTTTTTTTTCTTTACTTTTTTTTTTTTTTACATGATTATCTGGGTTTTGGGTGTTGAGTTTGAGAAGTTCTATATAGATCTTGGCTATCAGCCCTTTTTCTGTAGTGTCATTTGTGAGTATCTTCTCCCATTCTGTGGGATTTCTCTTTGTTTTGTTGACTGTTTCCTTTGCTGTGCAGAAGGTTTTGATCTTGATGAAGTCCCAAAAGTTCATTTTTGTTTTTTGTTTTTGTTTCCTTTGCCTTTGGAGATGTGTCTTGAAAGAAGTTGTGGCCAATGTCAAAGAGGTGACTGCCTATGTTCTCTTCTATGATTTTGATTGATGCCTGTCTCATATTGAGGTCTTTTATCCATTATGAGTTTATCTTTGTGTATGGTGTAAGAGAATGGTCAAGTTTCATTCTTCTATACATAGCTGTCTAATTTCCCCAGCACCATTTATTGAAGAGATTGTCTTTTTTCCACTGGATATTTGTCTCACTCTTTTTTTATTTTAGTTCCTTTCTACATGCCTTCTTTTGGATTGAATACAGTTTAATATCAAATTTTTAAATCTTTTTTGGATACTTTGCTATGCTTTTTAAAAATTTATTAGTTGTTATAAGGGTTACAATACATATTGTTAGTATATTCAAATTGTCTACTTTCAAATATTATTATATTTATTATTATTATACTTTTCATATACAGTGTGAGGAACTTTCAACAACATATTTTTATCCCTCATACTAACCTTTTTGCTTCTGTTGTCATACATATCACTGCTGCTTATAATTTAAACCTTGCAATAAATCATTAATCCTAAGATAATTTCTAATGCTCATAACAAATATAATATATGAATGCCTTCAAAAATATATATCACCATTTTTTTCTCCTTTTATTACTACTATGTGGTCCAACTACCAGTGGCATTGGTGTTACCTGTGAGTCTTATAAATGCACCATCTCCATCCCCATCCAAACTTAATGAATCAAAAGTTATATCCTAACATTAGCACCTTATGATGTGTATGAATATTGAAAATTTACAATCATTGTTTTAATATGCTTTGAGTGGAAATTTTCTGAGAAAGCTAATAATCAGTAAAGACTTACCAAATGAATTCCTTAGAACAGTAAAAACCCAGCACCATTTTTTGAAGAGACTGTCATTTTTTGAAGAGACTGTTTTTTTTTTTCCACTGCATAGTTTCTCCCGTTTTGTCGAAAATTATTTGTCCATAGAGTTGAGGGTCCATATCTGGGCTCTCTACTCTGTTCCACTGGTCTATATGTCTGTTTTTTGCCAGTACCATGCTGTCTTGGTGATCACAGCTTTGTAGTAAAGCTTAAAATCAGGTAGCATGATGCCCACTGTTTTATTTTTGTTTTTCAACATTTCCTTAGCAATTCGGGGTCTCTTCTGATTCCATACAAATTTCTGGATTATTTCCTCCAGCTCTTTGAAAAATACCGGTGGAATTTTGATCAGAATGGCATTAAAAGTATAGATTGCTCTAGGCAGTATAGACATACATTTTAACAATGTTTATTCTTCCAATCCAAGAGCATGGAATGTTCTTCCATCTTTTTGTGTCTTCTTCAATTTCTTTCATGAGTGTTCTCTAGTTCCTCGAGTACAGATCCTTTACCTCTTTGGTTCGGTTTATTCCCAGGTATCTTATGGTTCTTGGTGCTATAGTAAATGGAATAGATTCTCTAATTTACCTTTCTGTATTTTCATTGTTAGTGTATAAGAAAGCCACTGATTTCTGTACATTGAATTTGTATCCTGCCATGTTGCTGAATTGCTGTATGAGTTCTAGTAGTTTGGGGGGGTGGAGACTTTTGGGTTTTCCATATAAAGAATCATGTCATCTGCGAAGAGAGAGAGTTTGACTTCTTCATTGCCAATTTGGATACCTTTTATTTCTCTTTGTTGTCTGATTGCTGTTGCTAGGACTTCTAATACTATGTTGAACAAGAGTTGTGAGAGTGGGCATCCTTGTCATGTTCCTGAGATCAACGGGAAGGCTGCAAGTTTTTTCCCATTGAGGATGATATTTCTGTGGGTTTTTCATAGATAGATTTGATGAAGTTCTCTTCAATAAATGGTGCTGGGAAAACTGGACAGCTATATGTAGAAGAATGAAACTCGACCATTCTCTTACACCGTACACAAAGATAAACTCAAAATAGATAAAAGACCTCAATGTGAGACAGGAATCCATCAGAATCCTAGAGGAAAACATAGGCAGTAATCTCTTCGATATCAGCCACAGCAACTTCTTTCAAGATATGTCTCCAAAGGCAAAGGAAACAAAAGAGAAAATAAACTTTTGGGACTTCATCAAAATCAAAAGCTTCTGCATAGCAAAGGAAACAGTCAAGAAAACAAAGAGGCAACCCACAGAATAGGAGAAGATATTTGCAAATGACAGTACAGACAAAAGTTTGATATCCAGGATCTATAATGAACTCCTCAAACTCAACACACACAAAACAGGCAAACATATCAAAAAAATGGACAGAATCTATGAACAGACACTTCTCTAATGAAGACATACAAATGGCTATCAGACACATGAAAAAATGTTCATCATCACTAGCCCTTAGGGAGATTCAAATTAAAACCACATTGAGATATCACCTTACAGCAGTTAGAATGGCCAAAATTAGCAAAACAGGAAACAACATGTGTTGGAGGGGATGTGGAGAAAGGGGAACCCTCTTCCACTTTTGGTGGGAATGCAAGTTGGCGCAGCCACTTTGGAGAACAGTGTGGAGATTCCTCAAGAAATTAAAAATAGAACTTCCCTATGACCCTGCCATTGTACTTCTGGGTATTTACCCCAAAGATACAGATGTAGTGAAAAGAAGGGCCATCTGTACCCCAATGTTTATAGCAGCAATGGCCACGGTCGCCAAACTGTGAAAAGAACCAAGATGCCCTTCAATGGACGAATAGATAGGGAAGATGTGGTCCATATACACTATGGAGTATTATGCCTCCATCAGAAAGGATGGATACCCAACTTTTGTAGCAACATGTTATAATTATTCTTTGACTCACTTTTTTGTTTAAAAGTGTGTGACTTAATTTCCACATAGTTGTGGATTTTCCAGTTATTACTTCCAGCTGTTTTTATTATATTTCCAGTTACAATGATTTCTAGTTTCATTCCATTGTAATCATAATACTAATTTCTGTTTTAATGTCAATATAAAACTCAGTCTTTGGGGCACCTGGGTGGCTCAGTGGTTTAAGCCTCTGCCTTCAGCTCAGGTCATGATCTCAGATTCCTTGGATAGAGCCCCACACTGGGCTCTCTGCCCAGCATGGAGCCTGCTTCCCCTTTTCTCTCTCTGCCTGCTTCTCTGCCTACTTGTAATCTCTCTCTCTCTGTCAAATAAATAAGTAAAATATTTAAAACAAAGAAAAAACTCAGTCTTTTTTCCTATATGGAAAATCTGAGATTTCCCTTGGCTTTTCCAATTCCTTTTTTTTTTTTTTTTTTTTTTTTTGGTCTTTGGAAATTATATCACATTTCTTGCTTGTATATTTTAAAATTATGTTTGTAATTACTTGTGGGGTTATATTCTATGCAAGTTTATCCCAACCATTCATTCCAGTCTTTATTTTAGCACTATTAGAACATGAATGTTGAAGATTTTAACTTTACTTATTAGTTTTCTTCAAATGTGTGATAATTCTTGGTAATATATCAACTTATGTATGTGTATATTGGCCTTTTTAAAATATTAGCCTAATAATTTAAGAGATTGGGATTTTCTTCTGGAATACAGGTTCTTCCTTGTGCTATTGATAGGAGCAGCTACCAACATAGGGATAGACTTTGAAGAAATTTATTGGGGGGAGTACTTGTGAAGGATAAAGAAGAAAGAACTGGAAAAGTTGGAGTGAGTCTACACAACCAAAGGAAGTCCGACACTAATGGAGGGGAGAGCAATGGAAGGGAGATTGAGGGAGAAGAATCAAGGTGCAACACAATTCTAAGAAAGGTTCAGCCAAGTAGAGGGGAGTCCCTAATCCAAGTCATCTATTGGAGAAGTCTTGCATTAGTAATGGAGGAGGCAAGAATGGGCCTGAGCTATTATTTCTGCTATGCTCAATTATGGGCAGAAAATTGTGCACAGATAAGGGGCTCTACACATGAGCATGTTTATGGATGCAGAAAGGCAACATCAGGGCTGTTAGTCAAATAAGTTCACTGTAGCAGGAAGCCTGACCATTTCTCTCGCTGCCATATCTGGGATAATGCTCATACTCACCAACCACAGAATGCTATGCTTCCATATCTTGTTTCTTTATCATGTGTTCTTAGCTAGAGGTCTGGTTTTTCTTTCTTTACATATTTTGACTTTTCAGTTACTTCTCAAAATTTCTGGCCAACTGATGCCAAAATTCTACATCTTTTGCATGCTTTTATAGTTATGTTATTTTGTATTTTTAGGGGATGTATTTTCTTCATTTGATATACTGAGATTCCATGTGGGTATGCTTCTATGCACAAACCAATTTTTTTTAAAGCTTTTGTTTATTTATTTGTCAGAGAGAGAGAGAAAGAGCACAAGCAAGGGAGTAGATGGCAGACAAAGAAGTAGGCTCCTGGATAAGCAGGGGGCCTGATGTAGGGCTCGATCCCAGAATCTGGGATCATGACCTGAGCCAAAAGCAGATGCTTAACCAAATGAGCCATCCAAGGGCCCCAGCACATAGCAAATTTTTAATCCTGTATCTAGAAGTAGTTCATAACAAGAAATGTTCATCTAAATCAATTGGAGTATTTTTCAAAGTACTCATGAGGAAGGTCCACTGTAGAGGTGTTTGAAATCCAGAGTGGTTATTAATTTGCCAGCTCCAATACATAATGAAAAACTAGATCCTTTGTTAAAAAAAATTAAGAATTGCAAGATGGCAACCACAGTATGTTAAACAGAGTGTAGGGTCCTTTTAAACATGGGACCCTATGTGCCTGCACAGGTCATCCACTGGAAAAAGCCAGCACTGATTGAAATACAGCTATATGTTAGAGGATTATGGTGCTTTCACTATCTATAATATATTGTGAGGGAAGTATAACTGCAGAAATAGAGTTATAAAAACCAAATTCACTCAATTTATGTTTAAAAGCCATACATTGTTTCTGTTTTTGAGATTACTCTATGCATATTAGCTCAAGAAGTATGAATAAGTATCTTTTTACATTTCTATAACTAAGTAGGCCCACTTAAACAATAGCTCTCAGGGAAAAAAAAAGATGGTATATCTTAAAATTTAATTTAAGTTTATATAACAAAAATATTTTAAAACCTTAAGATACTTGTTTTCTCCCACTATCAGCAGTAAAAGCAAATGACCAAACTTTTAAAAGTAGTTTTCCTATAGCATTGCTGGACAGTACATGTAAATAAGTATGAGAATTTAATTTTCTTAATAGAATATAATTAACATCAAGTACTGAAACGATTCAGTAACCCAAAATTTGTGGAGGTATTTGCATAAGAAGAAGTCAGGTCAATTAGGAAAACACAGGTCACACCAATATTAAATTGGATAGACAAATGTCTGCATGGTTTGTACAACCATTCCTACTTTCAAACAACACAGTCGAAAGTCCACACTTCCATTACATGAAATAGGCAAGTATCCTTTATGTAAGAATGGTAAGTAAGATGAACAAAATCTTAAATTCCTAACCATGTGCAAATGTACTGTGATAAAACACACACACAAA
Organism: Mustela nigripes; assembly: GCF_022355385.1. Taxonomy (NCBI): domain Eukaryota; kingdom Metazoa; phylum Chordata; class Mammalia; order Carnivora; family Mustelidae; genus Mustela; species Mustela nigripes. The sequence goes on along the minus strand of NC_081557.1, from coordinate 72,409,868 downwards.
CATAGATTCTCTGGTCCTAGAATTAAAAAAAAAAAAAATCAGTGAAGAATTATTCTCTTGGTTTAACATGAGTATTTTGACAGTTAACCATTCTGGAATGAAGTATAGTTGATTTATTTGTGGTTTTGAAATGAGTATCAGGCTACTTACTGTGGTAGTAAAAGTGCTAGAATTGAATGGCACAAACTTAGCCCTATTTCAGCTGTTTCCTCCTCCAACTTTGTTCAATTGTAATCATTCATGCCCATTTTCATGCTCAGCAAACTCCAAATATAATGAGTACACTCATAAATTCAAGTACTCATCTCTATTTCCTGATCCAAAAATGAATCAGATAAAATGGTTATTTTAAAATACAAAGCTAGGAATAATTTGTTGAATAAAATAGTAATTCCAATGACATTGAGATGATGCTCTATCAAGAAGACAAATCAAACCTAGTGACTTGATTGTAGCAACCAAATTACAGGAGAAGTGATGGGATGTCACCTTGGACATTCAGTTATAAAAAGTCCAAGACTTCCATGTTTGTGTGTTCTTCCACTCTCTTTCATTTTCCTTCTCTCTGAGAGAAACCACCTACCATGCTGTGAGGCTCCCATGGAAAGAGAAAGGCCAACTCTTAAGTCATGATGACAATTCATTGGTTGCCAATGAAGTTCTCCATATGGCAAGGAAATGAGGCTGGAAACCAACAATGTGAGGAAGCTAGAAGAAATCCTGAGGCCTGCCAATAGTCACCTCAGTTAGCTCAAAACTAAATCCCTACCTTTACCCCTCTACCTCCTGTTGAACCTTGAGACAACCTCAGTAGAGAACTTGAATGCAGTTTCTTGAGAGAACTTCAGCCAGAACCAGCAAACTATGCTGCTTCTAGATTTCTGAACCACAGAATTGATGGGTTAATAAATTTATGTTGTTTTAAACTAATAAATAAATAAATAAATACATACATACATACATAAGTGGGTTCTCAATTATTCTTGTCACAGACCTATATGTGGTTGACCTGCATAGATCTCAGGTAACTCTGTGCTTGTGTTGTCAACTTATTTCTGCTATGTTGCTCATTCTATAGGATAAGATTTCTGCTGTAAATTTCTAGTTAACACTCTTTTTATTTATTTATTTATTTTAATGTATCTGGATTCCTGCCTGAAGTCCATGTGGCTTGGCTGAACTCTGGTGCATGTCTGCATTTATTTCTCTGAGGACTCTGTATCTCATTTCTGTGAACTCATTTTTGTGACTGTGATGGGCTTCTAAATATATACCTGCATTATTTAAAGTGAAGATTATAGACCTCTATCTCCTGAAGCCTATTCCCAGGCACTAAATTAGAACTCTGGATATTGATGAAAACCAGAGCCACTTCACTTTACCTGCTTCATATTTTACCCAAGTTGTCTGTCTCTGTCTGAAGCTGATATACAAACTGGTCAATTTTTAGTTTCGAAAGGCAAAAGTAGTTTTAATTAGTGACTAGGTGACTATAAGCTTTTAAATGACTAAGAATGAGAATATTAGGAAAGGAAATAGAACCAAATGTTTATAGAAAGCATAACACTTCTAAATATTTGTTGGGTGAATTAGATAAACTCTAGTAAAGCAGAATTCATAATTTGAAACAATGTATAATACTAAAAATATCAATAACACATAAAAGCAGAATGCAGAAAAAGAGATAGCAAGGAAACAGCTTGCCAGAAAACAATGACTAAATTAGTCAGCTAACTACAAAGGATAAGAGAGTAGAAGAGGGGATGTGACCTTCAAGACCATGTGACTCCACGCACCCACTAGTAACTGCAAATCGATGTTCTGGATTTTAACCAATTCTTTTCTATATCTTTTCTTTTTTAATATTTTATTTATTTATATATGAGAGAGAGAGAGAGAAGACAAGCAGGGGGAATGGCAGAGGAATAAGCAGGATCCTGATCAGGCAAGGAGCCTGTTGCTGGACTTGATCCCAGGACTCCAGGATCCTGACCTGAGTCAAAGGCTGAGCCACCAAGGCTTCCTAGCCAACTGATTTCTAACCTTTTTCTCCACATGTAGTAAAGAGTCAAGAGAATTTGATTTACAACTCCTTTTCCATAATAGGTTGTATGGATTATTTTTGAATATTAAATTGAAAATTTTCACAAAATATTTTTGGAAAATAATTCTAGGTTCTAGAATTCTGGAAAATGATAGTTACTATATAAAAAATTAAAACTTCTGTTAAAAAAATCACAAGGAATCCTGATAAATTTACTTAACCCATAGTATCCTTTATTTTTTTATTTTTTTAAAGATTTTATTTATTTATTTGACAGAGAGAGAAATCACAAGTAGGCGGAGAGTCAGGCAGAGAGAGAGAGAGAAGCAGGCTCCCCACTGAGCAAAGAGCCCGATGCGGGGCTCGATCCCAGGACACTGAGATCATGACCTGAGCCGAAGGCAGCGGCTTAATCCACTGAGCCACCCAGGCGCCCCCCATAGTATCCTTTAAAACATTTAGATTTGTACTTGTTTTGCTGCCTAATTTTTATTAGAATTCTAATAATGTGTAAAATGAGATATAATTTGTTATTTTTAGGTAATATTTCCTGAGCTTTTCATATCAGACATTGTGATAAGCATCATATATATGATATATATATTATCACATATGTAAGTTAATTTTAACAGAAATTCTGAACAGTAAATATAAACATGACAATTTTACAGATAAGGAAAATTAACACAGTAAGGTTAAATAAAATCATTAGGCATTTCTTTGAGCAATGCTTTGGCAAATTGGAGTTTTAAAGATTTTGATTATATAGTATTAAATTGTGTTCAAGGACATTGGATTTTATTTAGACAAGATTGGGCATGTTCAGGGTGGTATGGCCGTAGACTGGATTTTATTTAGGAAAAAAGCAACTGCATAGAAAGAAATGGTAGGTTGCAATGCCTTAGTAACACAGTTGGTTGAGTGCCTAACTCCTGATTTGGCTCAGGTCATGCTCTTAAGGTGGTGATCTCAGGGTTCTGAGACCGCCCCCGTGGGTCACTGTGCTCAGCAGTAAGCCTACTTAAGATTCTCGCTCTGTCCTTCACACCCTCCCTCTCCATCAAATAAATAGATAAATCTTAAAATAAGTAGAAAGTTATGAATGATGACAATAAATGACGTAAAAACATTCAGGACTTAGGAAAATTTTGTCGGTGATTATTTTTAAATGTAAATTTACATATATGAAAAAATACATATTCCTACTTATAATATAGAATGAATTGAGGCTGGAATTAAGCTTAATTCTCCTTTGGATTTGTGGAAGAGATATTAATGAGCTGTATTAGGAATCCAGGATTCTGGGTTTACTTATGTTTTATAGAAAATTTTTGAAAAAAGTTGCACACTTAAAGTTAGATTGTAGGAATATTTATCAATGCAAATACTATGGACACTATATTAGTATGTGAAGATATTTAAAACTTATATGGACTTATGACACACAGTTCTGACTTTTAACTTTAAATTTTTCAATTTTCCTTTTGAGTGTTAATGAATATACATACTAACAATGCAAAAAGAAAAGATTGGTTCAAATATTCCAAGGTATCAAATTAATGTAGATACAGTTAGCATATATTTTTAAATGAATTATTACACATCAGTTTCTAAAGCATTATGAAGCTAATTGTAAATATAAACACAGTAAAATTCTTATACAAACATTAAGGCTTTTATTATGCTATTGTCATAAATCTGAGAGTTTTGTTGTTCTTATTCCTGAAGACAATACAAAGTGTCCTTAATAAGGACTGCCCAGGTAACAGCATCTTGTATTTTGGTTAACTTGTAACCTTCTGAAATAGTAGGGGATACATATTTCTTAAGATAATGTTCATTTTATATTATCATTAAATAATACTTTACAGATGCTAAATTGCAGTTCTTTGCAGAGAAAGTACATATAATGCCTTTGTATGTGTCAACTAAAATCTTTATGTATCAACCATATTTTAACAAATAGCAAACAATTTTGTGATAATTGCTGCTACTGCAATGAATGCCAAAGGAATTCATGATAATTACAATTGGCATATTGAATATCAATGAATTCGATTAAGAGACTCTGGAAGAAATTTTTATAATTTATATATGTATATTCTAAACTTCTAATGATTTAAATTAGAAATTGAAAGTAGATATAATTGAAATAATTTTCTCAATTTTTATGCTCAAATGACATTTATTCATTATTAATCTTTTAAATTTTTTGTGTCTGAGGTCAATCAGCTGAAATATCACTGATGTTAAACCAGTGAATTTTAACCATTCGAATTTTTTTATCCTGACCTTTGTATATATTTTATTTAGGATTAATCACATACTTTTATTGCATTGCTTATAACATGACTGGATTGGGGGTCCTGGGTGGCTCAGTGGGTTAAAGCCTCTGCCTTTGGCTCAGGTCATGATCCCAGGGTCCTAGAATCAAGCCCCACAATGGGCTCTCTGCTCAGCAGGGAGCCTCCTTCCTGCTCTCTCTCTGCCTGCCTCTCTGCCTACTTGTGATCTCTGTCTATCAAATAAATAAATAAATAATATTTTTTTAAAAAATAATATTATTTGGTTGGAAACTAAATCAGTTTTAAGTTTAATCTCTTTGATTTAATACTGCACTATTGGGTATTTACCCTAAAGATACAAATGTAGTGATCCAAAGGGACACATGCACCCGAATGTTTATAGCAGCAATGTCCACAATAGCATATTTAGATATTCTAAATGTTATCAATATATTCAAGTTCTTACAGAAAAATAAAAGATAGAATAATTAACTCAGATAACCACCACCCATCCTTTATCACTGTTTCCACATTTTAGTTCTAATATTGGAATTAGATTTTTTATTTAAAACTCATCTGGTTATCAATGCATTAGAAATTTTAAAAATATTTTCTTCTGTGTGTGTGTGCATATAGATTTTCTTTTACAAATTAATATTGCCATGTAAATCATTTCAAAAAATCAACTTTGGCTCTGTTAACATTTTTCATATTTATTAAATTCTTCCTTTTTTTTTACTTTTTCTTCTACCTTTCTTCTTTTCTAATACAGCCACTGAAAGATTTAATGTCCTTTTAAGTATTGCTTTAGCAAACTCCCATGAGTTTTGATGTCATATTTCATTATATAATTCAAAATTGTAATATATGGTATTGTGGCTTTTTAAGAAGTCTGGGACATAAGTTCCAAATATTTGGGAAATTTTCTTGAAATTTTTTGCTAATTGCTTATGACACTGTATATTGTCCATTTTGGTAAATGTTTCAATTGCCCCTGAAAACATACAAAAGCTAAAGTTATGAGATATAGTACACTGTAAAAGTATATTAGATTAATTTGAATGATCTTATATAATAAAATATATAAATTTTTAATGATTTTATGTCTATTTTGCCAATTATTGAGAGGTGAGGTAAAATCTCCAATTATGATTCCAATTGATTGTAGTTATTTAATGCCCTGATAAAATGTTGGTATTCAAATTACTTGTAAAAATGCTTTATTTATTGTCAATTTTTAAAATTCCTAACTTTTCAGATACTCTGTCCTTTAAAAAATTCTAATTTTTCCTTTGATGTTAAATATTGTAGATTTAAAAAAGAGAGAAAGAAGAGACATTAGGTGAATTATCTTTCTCCAAAGAAGCTTAAAATTTGGTTTTAGGCTTTGATGTTTTCTGAGCACTAAGATGTAGTCCTTACTTCTCAGGCCAGGCCATTACATTAAGGGATCATCCTTGTGGAGTTTCAAATGAAAGTCAAGTGTATTTACTAGGTCCCTATCACTTTTTTATGATGTCAACATTTTTCTCCCCCCAAAATGCTAAAATTACCACTCCACTCTTTTAGGTTTGGGGCCGGATTTTTCTGCTATGTTTCATGGAAATTTGGTATGCACTTGCTGTGTTTACCAGCTCATAGTGGGGTCTGTAGGCTTCATTTATAGAACTTCTCTGCATTTCAGTCTTTTCCAGAATTTTAATATTTAGCCACTTTATGTTCCCCAAACTCTGATTTCTGTTTTCTTAGACCAGTATGATTACTGCTTTCCACTTTAATTACCATTCTCTTGCTGCTGAGTTTGGAAAAAACATATTGTCAGAGTAAGAATATATGTGAGTGGAGCCCATTCCATGCATCACCCTTCTTTTATTGACTAAAACCCTCAAGTCCTTCATGCCTTGATTTTTCTGCCATGTCTTCATTCTATTATACATTTCTACTGTATGCATTCTAACCAAATATTACTGTTTATTTATGAGCAAGTAAGTCTGTTACAAGCTACTTTACTTTTTCCAATGTAAAAAATGTCTTTCTATTGTCTTTGAATCTAAAGATTTCAATGATTGTAACTGATCTTTATGAATGGCTTGAGGTAAGGTATTTAAATGCATTTTTCTTCATCTTGATTATTAATTTCCCCCAACACTGTTTCTCATGTAATTCATACACAGATTTCAAATTAATCTGTAATCCCTTTTCTAATATGCATGGTTGAGCTTGAATTGGAACTTTGTTCCTACACCTTTATTTTAGCTATCTTCATTTCAAAATATTTACAAGATTAGATATCTGGTAGGCCACATTTATTTTCTTAGCTAAATAATTCATCATTAGGAGGTATATTTTTAAGTTAAATTATTTTATGTATACATATACATACATATGTGTAGATACATACATCTAAGTGTATATATTTGTAAGCATATAAAATATATATCTCTTGATATTGATATATTAACTCGTACATATACATGTATACGTATAGAACATATATAGTCTAGTATAAATAACTTCTTTCTGTCCAGTGCCAAAAGTGTTTTTTTTTTTCAAAAATGTCTTTTAATGGTCTTAATCTACTATCTTTCAATCTAAAGAATCAAATGACCATGAGTGGTTTTTATAAATGGCGTGATATAATGTATTCAATGAAATTTTTATTCAAATTGCTAATCAATATTTCGAGCACTGTGTCTTATGTGATTCATGCATGGATAGTTATATATATTTTTCTTTTTCTTCCTAATTTTATTTTGGAAATTATCTATGTCAACTATATTCTTTAAAACTACAAATGACATTTTAAAATGCAATGGTATGTTTATGTTACATATTTACCAATATCCTATTTTTAAGAAATCATGTGGTTTTCTTTTTTTTTCATACTTCATAAGATTAGGGAGTATAATTTTTCATAGATGTATTTCTTTTGAGTAAATACTTAAAATATAATACAATCAAAATCTTTGACATTTTTATTTGTAATGCTAAAATGTCCAAGAAATACTCAACTAGCAAGATATGAAAATTGCTTATCCTGGGTCTTGTCTTTTTTTTGACCCTTCAGCAATCTGATTGTCAACAAACACTATTAAATCTGGATTTAGGGGCACCTGGGTGGCTCAGTGGGTTAAAGCCTCTACCTTCAGCTCAGGTCATGATCTCAGGGTCCTGGGATTGAATCCCACATCGGGCTCTCTGCTCAGCAGGGAGCCTGCTTCTCCCCCTCTCTCTGCCTGTCTCTCTGCCTACTTTTGATCTCTGTCAAATAAATAAATAAATTCTTTAAAAAAACCCCCTGGATTTATATTATTATTAATATTTAGCTCAATATATTTTCAAATGTTTAGAGATATCATTCTATTTGACATATAATTCATGACATTGTAAAAAGTTAATACCAAAAGCTTTTGATCTTGATGAAATCCCAATAGTTCATTTTTGCCCTTGCTTCCCTTGCCTTTGGCGTTGTTCCTAGGAAGATGTTGCTGCAGCTGAGGTCGAAGAGGTTGCTGCCTGTGTTCTCCTCAAGGATTTTGATGGATTCCTTTCTCACATTGAGGTCCTTCATCCATTTTGAGTCTATTTTTGTGTGTGGTGTAAGGAAATGGTCCAATTTCATTTTTCTGCATGTGGCTGTCCAATTTTCCCAGCACCATTTATTGAAAAGGCTGTCTTTTTTCCATTGGACATTCTTTCCTGCTTTGTCGAAGATTAGTTGACCATAGAGTTGAGGGTCTATTTCTGGGCTCTCTATTCTGTTCCATTGATCTATGTGTCTGTTTTTGTGCCAGTACCATGCTGTCTTGATGATGTCAGCTTTGTAATAGAGCTTAAAGTCCGGAATTGTGATGCCACCAACGTTGGCTTTCTTTTTCAATATCCCTTTGGCTATTTGAGGTCTTTTCTGGTTCCATATAAATTTTAGATTTGTTCCATTTCTTTGAAAAAGATGGATGGTACTTTGATAGGAATTGCATTAAATGTGTAGATTGCTTTAGGTAGCATAGACATTTTCACAATATTTATTCTTCCAATCCAGGAGCATGGAACATTTTTCCATTTCTTTGTGTCTTCCTCAATTTTTCATGAGTACTTTATAGTTTTCTGAGTATAAATTCTGTGTCTCTTTGGTTAGGTTTATTCCTAGGTATCTTATGGTTTTGGGTGCAATTGTAAATGGGATTGACTCCTTAATTTCCCTTTCTTCTGTCTTGCTGTTGGTGTAGAGAAATGCAACTGATTTCTGTGCATTGATTTTATATCCTGACACTTTACTGAATTCCTGTATAAGTTCTAGCAGTTTTGGAGTGGAGTCTTTTGGGTTTTCCACATGTAGTATCATATCATCTGCGAAAAGCTTTTGCACAGCAAAGGAAACAGTTAACAAAATCAAAAGACAACTGACAGAATGGGAGAAGATATTTGCAAACGACATATCAGATAAAGGACTAGTGTCCAGAATCTATAAAGAACTTAGCAAACTCAACACCCAAAGAACAAATAATCCAATCAAGAAATGGGCAGAGGACATGAACAGACATTTCTGCAAAGAAGACATCCAGATGGCTAACAGACACATGAAAAAGTGCTCCATATCACTCAGCATCAGGGAAATACAAATCAAAACCACAATGCGATATCACCTCACACCAGTCAGAATGGCTAAAATCAACAAGTCAGGAATTGACAGATGCTGGCGAGGATGCGGAGAAAGGGGAACCCTCCTACACTGTTGGTGGGAATGCAAGCTGGTGCAACCTCTCTGGAAAACAGCATGGAGGTTCCTCAAAATGCTGAAAATAGAACTACCCTATGACCCAGCAATTGCACTATTGGGTATTTACCCTAAAGATACAAACGTAGTGATCCAAAGGGGCACGTGCACCCGAATGTTTATAGCAGCAATGGCCACAATAGCCAAACTATGGAAAGGACCTAGATGTCCATCAACAGATGAATGGATCAAGAACACGTGGTATATATACACCTTGGAATACTATGCAGCCATCAAAAGAAATTAAATCTTGCCATTTGCGACAACATGGATGGAACTAGAGCGTATCATGCTTAGCGAAATAAGTCAAGCAGAGAAAGACAACTATCATATGATCTCCCTGATATGAGGAAGTGGTGATGCAACATGGGGGCTTAAGTGGGTAGGAGAAGAATAAATGAAAGAAAATGGGATTGGGAGGGAGACAAACCATAAGTGACTCTTAATCTCACAAAACAAACTGAGGGTTGCTGGGGGGAGGAGGTTTGGGAGAAAGGGGTGGGATTATGGACATTGGGGAGGGTATGTGCTTTGGTGAGTGCTGTGAAGTGTGTAAACCTGTTGATTCACAGACCTGTACCCCTGGGGATAAAAATATATGTTTATAAAAAATAAAAAATTATATATAAAAAAAAAAGTTAATACCAAATGGAGAAACAAATACATATAATTACACTATCTTTCTGCTGACAATTATCATTGCTCATATTCTCCTGTCCTTGGACTCAGGCAGTCAGGATCTATGAAACCACTGTGATTCAAGTGATTACCTCATGAGCTCCTGCTATTAGTGATCTATGCAAGAAATCTTAATCAGTTTGCTCAATCTTAGTTTATACCCTAAACCCCAAATTTAACTTAATTATTCTGCATCAACCCATGTCTACTAATTAGATAGAAGTGTGATGTACAATTTCTTTATAATTATAAAACATGCTACTGAGTAAAGAGCATATAGTTTTGGCATTCTGTAAGTGATAACTGCCCAAACTTACTTTGATAATTTAATCTGCTACATCACTACAATTCATATCTTGTTATAGTACAGTTGGTACAGATAGCAATCACTAATTTGCATTTTAAAATACAAAATAAATATATGACAATAAAAAAACTTATTTTATTAACTTTTTTAAAATTTAGTTTTATTTTTTTAGTGTTCAAAGATTCATAGTTTATGCACCACACCCAGTTTTCCATGCAATACATCCCCTCCTTAATACTCACCATCAGGCTCACCCATCCTAGAACACCCTCCCTTCCAAAACCTTAGTTTGTTTCTCAGAGTCCACAGTCTCATGGTAAGTCTCTCCCTCCGTTTTCCCCCAATTCACTTTTCCTTTCCTTCTCCAAATGTCTTCCATTTTATTCCTTCTGCTCCACAAGTAAGTGAAACCATATGATAATTGATTCTCTCTGCTTGACTTATTTTACTCAGCATAATCTCCTCCAATCCCGTCCATGTTGATACAAAAGTTTGGTATTCATCCTTTCTGATGGAGGTGTAATATTCCATTGTATATATGGACCATATCTTCATTATCCATTCATCTGTTGAAGGGAATCTTGGTTCTTTCCACAGTTTGGTGACTCTGGCCATTGCTGCTATGTACATTGGGGTACAGATGGCCCAGTAGTGCATTTGCAGGGTCATAGGGTAGCTCTATTTTTAATTTCTTAAGGAATCTCCACACTGTTTTCCAAAGTGGCTGTACCAACTTGCATTCCCTCCAACAGTGTAAGAGGGTTCCCCTTTCTCCAATCCTCTCCAGCACTTGTTTACTTTCCATTTTATTTTGGCCATTCTAACTGGTGTAGGGTGGTATCTCAATATGGTTTTGATTTGAATCTCCCTGATGGCTAGTGATGATAAACATATTTTTCATGTGTCTCTTGTCTGTTAGCCATTTTATATGTATTCTTTGGAGAAGCATCTGTTCATGTCTTCTGCCCATTTTTTTTATGTGATTATCTATTTTTTTGGTGTTGAATTTAAGCAGAATTTTATAGATTTTGGATATTAACCCTTTCTCTATAGTGTTATTTGAGAATATCTTCTCCCATTCCGTGGGTTGCCTCCTTGTTTTGTTGACTGTTTCCTTGGCTGTGCAGAAGATTTTTATTTTGATGAATCCCAAAAATTCATTTTCATTTTTGTTTCCTTTGCCTTTGGAGACTTAGTTTGAAAGAAGTTGCTATGGCCTATGTTAAAGAGGTTACTGCCTGTGTTCTCCTCTAGGATTTTGGTTGATTTTGTCTCACATGAGGTCTTTCATCCATTTAACTTTATCTTTGTCTATAGGGTAAGTGAATGGTCAAGTTACATTTCTACACATGGCTGTCCAATTTTCCCAGCACCATTTATTGAACTGACTTTCCACTGTATATTTTTTCCTGCTTTGTCAAAGATTATTTCACCATAGAGTTGTGAGTCCATATCTGGTCTCTGTACTCAGTCCCACAGATCTGTGTGACTGTTTTTGTGCCAGTACCATGGTGTCTTGGTGATCACAGCTATGCAGTAGAGCTTGATACCAGGTAATGTGATGCCCCAGCTTTGTTTTTCTTTTTCAACATTTCCTTAGCGATTCATGGTCTTTTCTGGTTCCATACAATTTTTAGGATTGTTTGTTCCAGCTCTTTGAAAAATGCCATGGAATTTTGATCTGGATGGCATTGAAAGTATCGATTTCTCTAGGCAGTATAGACATTTGAGCAATGTTTGTTCTTCCGATCCATGAGCATGGAATGCTTTTCCATCTTTCTGTGTTTTCTTCAATTTCTTTAATGAGTGGTCTGTAGTTCCTTGAGTACAGATCCTTTATCTCTTTGGTTAGCTTTATTCCCAGCTATCTTATGGTTCTTGGTGCTGTAGTAAATGGAATTGTTCTCTAGTTTCCCTTTCTATATTTTCATTGTTAGTGTATAAGAAAGCAACTGATACATTGATTTTGTATCCTGCCACATTACTGAATTGCTATATGAGTTCTAGAAGTTTGGGGGTGGAGTCTTTTGGGTTTTCCATAGAAAGTATCAAGCTACCTGTGAAGACAGAGAGAGTTTGACTACCTCTTTGCCAATTTAAGTACCATTTATTTCTTTGTGTAGTCTGGTTGGTTTTGCTAGGACTTCTAGTACTATGTTGAACAACAGTGGTGAGAATGGGCATCCTTGTCATGTTCCTGATCTCAAATGGAAGGCTCTCAGCTTTTCCCCATTGAGGATTATATTCACTGTGGGTTTTTCATAGATAGATTTTATGAAGTTGAGGAATGTTCCCTCCATCCTTATACTTTGAAGCGTTTTAACCAGGAACAGATGCTGAATCTTGTAAAATGCTTTTTCTGCATCAATTAAGAGGACCATGTGGTTCTTCTCTCTTCTCTTATTGATTTGTTCTATCACGTTGATTGATTTGCAAATGTTGAACCACCCTTGCATCCCAGAGATAAATCCCACCTGGTCATGGTGGATAATCTTTTTATATACTGTTGGATCCTATTAGCTAGGACCTTGTTGAGATTCTGGGCATCCATATTCATTAGGGATATTGGTCTGAAGTTCTTCTTTTTGGTGGGGTCTTTGCCTGGTTTGGGGATCAGGGTAATGCTGTCTTCATAGAAAGAGTCTGGAAGTTTATAGGTATTATCTCCTTTGAATGTTTGGTAGAATTCTCCAGGGAATCCATCAGGTCCTGGGCTCTTGCTTTTTGGAGGTTTTTGATCACTTCCTCAATCTCATTACTAGGTATTTGTCTATTAAGTTATCAATATCTTCCTTTTTCAGATTTGGGAGTTTATAGGTTTCTGGGAATGCATCCATATCTTCTTTTTTGCTTAGCTTTTTGGCATATAAGTGTTGATAATAATTTCTGATTATTGTTTCTATTTTCTTGGTGTTAGTCATGATATCTCTTTTTCCATTCATAGTTGTATTAATTTAGGTACTTTCTCTTTTCTTTTGGATTAGTTTGGCAGTGGTTTATCAATCTTACTCATTCTTTCAAAGAACCAGTTTCTACTTTCATTGATATGTTCTACTCTATCTCTAGTTTCTAACTCTCTGCTCTAATCTTAATTATTTCCCTTGTATGTGGGATTAGCTTAATCTTTTTTATTTTCCAGTTCTTTAAGGTGTCAAGAGAGTTGGTGTACTAGGGATTTTCCTTTTTTTTTTTTTTTTTTTTTTTTTTTTAGTGAGGCTTGGTCCCTCTTAGGACCGCCTTTGTTGTATTCCATAGATTTTGGACCAATGTGTCTTCAATCCCATTGGTTTCCATGAATTGTTTAAGTTCTTCTTTGATTTCCCGGTTGAGCCAAACATTCTTGATCAGGATTGTCGTTAGCTTACACGTGTTTGAATTCCTTCTAAACTTTTTCTTGTGGTTGAGCTACAGCTTCCAAGCAATGTGGTCTGAAAATATGCAGGGAATAATTTCAATCTTTTGATATCAGTTGAACCCTGATTTGTGGCCCAGTATTGGTCTATTCTAGAATAAGCATTCTTCTGTTGTTTTAGGGTAGAATGTTCTGTATATATTTATGAGGTCCAAATGGTCCAGTATGTCATTCAAAGCTCTTGTTTCTTTGTTACTTTTCTACTTATATGATCTTTCTATTGCTGAGACTGGTGTTTTAAGATCCTCTACAATTAATATGCTCATATTAATATGACTATTTTGATTATCAGTTGGCTTATGTAGTCGGCTGCTCCCTTACTGGGGGCATTAATATTTACAATTGTTGGATCTTCTTGGTAAACAGACCCTTTAAGAATGATGCAGTTTCCTTCTGTATCTCTGACTACAGTCTTTAGGTTAAAATTTAATTTATCTGATATGAGAACCTTTTGAGGCCCATTGGCATGGAAAATGCTTTGTCATCCCTTCACTTTTCAGTCTGGATGTACGTTTAGATTCTTAATGCATCTTGTAGATTGCATATGGACCTGTCCTATCCTTTTATCCAGTCTGTAATCCTGTGCCATTTTGTGAGAGCATTTAGGCCATTCATGTTGAGGGTTATTATTGAAAGATAAGTTTTTATTGACATCATGTAGGCTGTGAAGTCCTTGTTTGTATAGATTGTCTCTGTAAATTTTTGTTCTAGGTAATACTTGGGTTCTTTCTTCTTTTATAGAAACCCCCACCCCCTTAGTATTTCTTGTAGTGCCAGTTTAATGGTCACATAATTTTTTCAACCTTGTTGGTATTTGAAGCTCTTTATCTCTCCATCAATTCTGAATGTCACCCTTGCTGGATAAAGCATTCTTGGCTGCATGTTCTTCTCATTTGGTGCCCTGAAGATGTCTTGCCATCCCTTTTTGGTTTGCCAGGTTCTGTGGATAGGCATGACATTGTTCTGATGGTCCTTCCTCTATGTGTAAGGAATCCCCTTAGCATTCCTTAAGATCTCCTGTCTGAATTTATGATTCATGAATTTCACAACTAGGTATCTGGAGATCTTTCTAGACTCGTTTCTTGGGGGGTGTCCTCTCTGCCTTTAAGACACAACACTTGTTCCATTCCCCAGATTCGGGAAATTTTCATCCAGTATTTGTTCAACTATATCTTCTAGTCTTCTCTCTTTCTCCACCCCCTCAGGGATCCCAATAATTTTAATTCTTTCATTGGAGTGTTTCATGACATTGTTTATTTACCTAATTCTGTTTTCATGGTTTCTAAGCTAATTTTTTCCAGGCCTCCTCCTGATCCTTTTTTTCTATCAGTTTGTCTTCTAGATGACTAATACAGTCTTCTGCCATGGTTACCCTAGCTATTAGAGTATTTAGTTTAGATTGGATCTCATTAATAGCATTTTTAAGTACTGCCATATCAACCATCAGTTTCAACTTTAGCAATTATGTGTTGCCACTAATGGTCTCCAACCTAGCCATTGCCTGGATAATTGTTAACCTGAATTTCCTAACATATTGTTTACGTCCATATCCAATAGTTCTGTGGGAGAGGTCAGAGTCTCTGAATTTTTCTTCTGTTGGGTGTTTCTCTTCCTAGTCATTTTGATGAGAAGTGAGTGACAGGGTGTATAGTTGACTATATCATCCAGGCCAGGTGTCCCTTGGAAAGTTTCAGAGCAATCAGAATTCACCACCAAAAAGAAAGGAAAAAGGAAAAGAGACAGAGAGAGAGAGAGGCAGCCAAAATCAGTCCCAAAAGTCAGATTTATAAAGTACATAAACAAAAATGGACAAACAAAAAGACCAACAAAATTAAAATACAAGGGGAAAAAAAAAGAAGAAAAACCCAGCCTAAACAAACCACAAGAATAAGATTTATATAGTAGAAAAACAAAAATAAATATGCAGAAACATTGGCAGAAGAACAAGATGGAAGGTGTTCTTCCTGGGTGTATCTTGTTATCTTTGTTAAAGGACTCAACTTTCCAGAGATACAGGGAAATTAAAACTGGTTCATACATGGGGTAGTATTAAATAGAAGAAATGATTACCCTGAAGACTAAATCTAAATATATATTAATTTAAAAAAGAAAAGAAATAGAAAAGGAAACACAAGTACATGTTTGAAAAAAAGTTTAATTTAAAAAGTTATGTAAAATGTTGTTTTAAACATCCAGTTGTAGTGGTAAGTAGGTTAAAAATTTAAAAGAATAATTGTGAGAACAACTTTAAAAAAAAAAGTTTTATCTATGAAATACACAGGTTTTGAGGCAAAACCAGGAGCTTAATATATTGTTTTCCCCTGATGTTGGGGTTTTACAGTTTTATGGGGACCCTGTGGTTATTGTCCTCTTGTTCTTTTGGCTTCTGGGTGGGGCCAGCTGCATTGTATTTCAGTCAGCCTTGCCTGGACTGAGTCGCCCTCTCCCTTTTAAGGCCTGGACTCTGTGGAAACTGGTTTTTTAGGCTTTTGTTCTCTGGAGGTTTTTGTTCTTTGATGGCTTTGGCAACTTTTCAGTTTGGGGTAAAGTAATTTGTCAGCATCCAGACCTCCACCTCAGAGAGAAACCCCAGTCTGCTCTTTTCTGGGTAGTCCAGAATACACAGACTCCTCCTCTGCAAATTCCGCTGACCACCACAACCTTCTACTGGTGATGCGCACTCCCAGCCATTGCCTCAGTGGTTGCCTGAGGTCCCTGTTTGTCTCTGCACCCTTGTGCCACTAAAACTGTGAGTGATATTGGTCCAGGCGAGCCCCCAAAGCCAGTGGCGGCTCCTGCTGGGACTGCTATCTAGAGTTCATGCCCATGCTGGGGTTACTGTCACCCAGCAGCAGCACAGATTTCAGAAGGCTGTGGTCCCAGAGACCTCCAGCAGGAGACTGCACCAGGTTCACTCTGGTGTGGGTGAGAGTGCACCCAGCCTGACCATTGGTGCAAGCAGTGAAAGTTGTTGGCTCAGAGACAATGGATTGGAGTTCCCCCCAGGCTCTTAAGGTGCAGGTGGGCCCTGGCTGAGTCCATCCTGGGACTGTAGGCTTAGGGCCATGTCCATGTCTGCCCAATTCTGCCAGTTGCCCCTTAAGACACTTTGTTCTTTTTGAATGCTTTCAACCACACTCCAAGTTAATCTTCATCCCCAGTCACAGGCCACTTTTGTATTAGTGTATTACTTTCCAATGGGTTGCTTCTGGTGGCTCCCCTCTTTTATCCTACAATATCAATTCGAGTGTTCTACTTGTTGTTACCTTTCCAGTGATGTCTTCTGCCCCCACAGAGATCCAGAAGTATATAATCTTACATCACAGATTAATATCATGGTTGTTCAGAGTGTTCTGATAGATATTTAGCTCACTTCAGAAGACTGGTTGACACAGGGTCTCCTACTTCTCCACCATCTTGCCCTCCTCCAAGAAACTTATTTTTAATGTTTCCAAAATTCATTTGATAACGAAAACTAATGTGAAAAGATATGACTTATATTCTTTATTTTGCAACTGAGTAGTAACATTCATATTTTGCTACAGAACTAACAATGTATTTAATTATAAGATATTATCTCATATTTCCCTGGTGCTGCAAATATATACATACACACAGTACTACATTTTAAAAAAATGAAAATTCAGAATTCTAAAACATATTTGGCATGAACAGTTTCTAAAAAATAATTATATTATTTGTTTCCTGTCAAAATCGCAATTCTACCATTTTCTATCTATGAAAATTTTTTCCTTAAATTTGACATTACTAAAGGTAATAATCTGTGAAATTAGAATACAATAATTATTACAACAGAGGATTATTGTGAAGGAAAATACATAATGTACATAAACTTTAAATAATTCATGATGCATGAAAATGTTTAAATCACAATTTTTGTAATGTTCTTTCTCCTTTCCTTTCCAGTCTTTCACTATTCTATTCCATATTGTATGAATAAAAATAGTTCAAAGATTTATCATTTTTCTCTATTTTTTAATTTTCTTTTTTCAGTTTTGTAAGTTTCATTGTTTATGCACCACTCCCAGTGCTCTATGCAATAATGTTTTCCTTAATACCCACCATGAGCTCTAAACTATATTATTACTATCCTAGGTTCTAATATACATATTTATGCCTGCAGAACACCAATATAAACTATAGCTTCTTCCTATTAAGTTTTGTAATATCCACCTACTCAATTAATCCTGTAATAAAAAAGTGGTAAAAAGATTATGTGATGACAAGGTCATTTAGTTAATTTATTTCCAAATATAGGTTTTGATAGATTTCTTAGCACATTCAATTTTTTAAAGTTACATTTAACTTTATTATTTTTGTTGAATTTCACTTGTTATTATATAAGCAAAAGAATGATAATGACACTTAGGTAATTTTAAAAAAGACCTCCATTAATCTTGTATTAAATATAATAAAGGTTTTAAAGAAGATATATTCATACATATAAAGAGAAAGAGACATATATAGCCATTTACAGACTTGGTTTTGCATCAGAAACTTCCTGTGGTAGCTGAGCATATTGAGAAATTCTAATGACTGAAGATGACATAAAGTAAAATCTCACATGGGAAAAATCCTTCTATTAACACATGAATCAATAACCTTGACAGAGATTTCCAAATGTGAAAATTAAAAAGTGCTTTCCAGTTTCCCCAGAGGATATTAATTTCTATTGGTAAACGTTTACAAGAAGTAAATAATAATTGCTAAACTTGAAAAAATTGATAATGCTCTCAATAATCATAAAGATTAGCAAAAAAAAAATTATCAGAAAGCTATTTTTTAAAGATTTTATTTATTTATTTGACAGACAGAGATCACAAGTAGGCAGAAAGGCAGGCAGAGAGGGAGAGAGGGGGAAGCAGGCTCCTTGTTGAGCAAAGAGCCCGATGTGGGCCTCAATCCCAGGACCCTGAGATCATGACCTAAGTTGAAGGCAGAGGCTTTATCTCACTGAGCCAGCCAGGCACCCCAGAAAGCTATTTCAAATAAACATCCATATGTTCTTTCAAGTGTCATGGAAAGAATAAAGACAATTTGAGAAGACAAAACAAAAAATAGTATAACAAACTTCTAGCTAGTAATATGATTTGAAAGAAGTTTCTTAAAACAATAAGAGCCAGAGAAAGAATGGTATTTGGACTCTTCTTGGATTAAATTTCTTGAGCTTTCTGTTTTCTAAATGCAGAATTCTCTCTCAAAGAATTGTTTCTCTTTTGCATGTTAAGCTACTCTAAAAAATAAAAATAAAAAATAAAAATATCACCTTTATAGGCCAACCACTTTGGAATTTATGCTTTTAATTCCATTTGCCAGAAACTTGAACTGAGTCCTTGTTAAAGTACTTTTCACATAAAAAATACATGTCATCTTTATGGAGTAGATTGTTAGATATAATTGCTGGTTGAAGTGTGAGGTCATCAGACGCATATTGAGGATCAGACAAAATACCTGATTTACAGAACCCAGTGCAAAATGAAATTAAGAGCACCTGATTCTGATTATGAATTTCAGAACAGTAACAGCTGGACCTTGAACTAAGTAGAGGTGAATTTAAGGGAGAGTACAGTGAGATTGCATATTCATGAGCCATGATTGTGAAACAGATCCCATACAGGAGACTTCTCAGGGCCTTAGGGCTACAATTCAATCACCTGTAGCAATATAGGCATATAGCAAAGCCTTCCTATACGGGAGCCACAAACCACATGTGTACCAAACCACTAAGCACCTGAAATGAGGGTAGTACAATTGAAAATTCCAATATTTAATTTATTTTTAAGTTTAAATTTATAAAGCAAAGAGATATACACATTTTTTTGATAAACACAATTTTATTATTTTGGTGGGATTATATTTCATTTTAATAATTGAAAATTTAATATATGAATTTGGATATGAGGTTAAGTATAAAAGCATACAATGTTTCAAAGATGAAAATACATAGTATCAAGAAAGAAAGATAAAATAACTCAATAACTTTTTGAAATCAATTCCATGTTGGAATGAAAAAACTTTATATATATTCAGTTCAACAGTATATATTTTTAAAATTAAATTAAGATTTAATTTTACATTTTAAATGTTATTATTGGAAAATTTAAAGTTATGTATGTGGCATGAATTACATTTCTATTAGACAATGTTGACCTAGACATATAAAGAACTCAGGAAGACCATCTTTAGGGCCTGTAAATATTAAACTGAATATTTACTTGAAATTTCACATTTCTAAGCAATCTTATAGCTGAGAGGATAATTATCAAAATCCAATGTGTACTGAATCTCACCAGACATGAAATCCAGAGAACTTTATGTTCCAAATAGCTGATCAGTGAAAATACCACTATGTATCTCAGCATTTGACTTCAAAGTAAATTCATCAGAATAAATCTGTACATACCAGAAAACTGGTATCATGCAGACAAAAAGTTGAGATTTATAATTTCTTTATATCCTGGTTAAGTAAGAAAACCTGCAAGGAGAAAAAGAATATAAGAAAAAGAAAATTCAGAAAGTACAGACCTGAGGAGAAGTTTAGGAGAGGGAGTAAAGAGAATTGGAGCATTTGGAACAGTTTATTTATTGAAGTTAGTGAGCATACAAGAAAAGCATGGTCTGAGTTAGTGGAAAAAATATTCACAGAGGACTTAAATTTCCTTTTGCTTATTCACTCAGACAGGCATAACATTATAAGCTAGACTTTTGAGAAAGCAAGTACATAATTCAATAAGAATAATGACTTCTATATTATTCAGTTGGATATGATATAATTATGGGGGAGACAGACTATATTTGATACATAAAAAGCACTTTTAGAATTGGAGTCTGGTGTGACCTGAAAAGCAAGGATTTGACCAGACAGAGTATATATTACATCTTTAGCAATCAATATCAACCTTGAAAATAAGCATCTGCATTCTACTTGGCAAAACGAAGGGAGAAAAGTGAGGAGAACAATCCTTCTTAGCATCACCCTGATATCCCTCCCACCGCAATGCGAGTGCAAACTGCTATTTTCAGAAGAACCTGTTTTGAGTCTTCTCAACTTGAATCCTCAGGGACAATTTTGTGTTGGAAATTTAATTATCCATATATGCAGTCCTCAATCAATACTAGCCACATGTACTTTGACCTATAAAATTAAAACATGTTTTAAAATATTTATAAATAGTTCCATATAGTTTATATTGTTTTATTGTTATTATTGTTGCCAATATTGCATTAATCATCAATATTATCATTTTCTGAGCTATTAATGACTAAATAATGATGTTCATGTTAATAGTTGATAGCTACAAATGTATTATTAACGTTCAATGTTTATTTGGGGTTACTACTGTTTCTTTTTCCTTCTGGCAGCATATTACTTTAACCTCCTAATTTAATTTTTCTTGGCATAGCATTAGGTTTTACATTAAGAGTGGCATTAGTAATGTGAAATAATAAAAATATTTTTTAAACTTGTTTTAGAACTACTTTTTTTTTCCTTTTCTAGGTATTGCAGATTCCTTTAGCATTGATTTAGGTTGAGAATATTCTCATTGAGGTATCTGACTGTGAGCCTAACCAATTAGGTGACATTTGAGGCTATGCTGAAATTAAAAGTTTATCAGAGACTATTCACTAATTGAACATCAAGTGCTAACTACACTGAATTTCCTATTTTGGAGTGTATGTGGCATTGTCTCCCTATTTAATGAACCTTGATTCCTTCCTCTAAACTTGCTTCATATCCCATGGTGAAGTGATCTATGGTGATAAATAAATTTAGATGGATTGGCTGGAGTTTCTAATATTAAGATTTTCTATGATTCTTAGATTTTTCTATTTATACTTAATCTCAATTCCATGCATCTCCTGAGACATATTATGCTAATTCACTGATTACCTAGAATTCTTGCCATCTATTCTTTTGTTCAAATCCTTTAAAATTTAAAATTCAAATGTCTTGCACTTCAAAGATCAGCATATAATATTTCTACTAGAAATAATGGAGCATAAAATGGAATATTAGCTTTTGTTTGAGTTTAAATAAAAGTAAAAAATACACACATACACACATTCTTGCCTTAGTCAATGAAAAGTAATATGAAAATCCATGCTAATTATTGAAGAAGAGATTTTTTTGACATATGTAAATTCCAATTCTTGATTTCCCAATATTTAGGTGTTACTTCTGTTAAAGTTTCAAATAGCCAAAATAAAATCAGTGTATCCTTAAAGTAGGAATTTAAAAACTTAAGATGCACACACTAAAAAGACAGTTTATAAACTGGGAACCCTCAAACAGAAAATGGACTAAAAGGGTTATATTATTATGAAGTTGCTTATATTGTGAGAAAGCAGTGCAGGTCTTTCTCTATAGGGATTGATTACAATATTACAGTTTTCAGTGGTTACCTCTCAATCTTGGGAAATAGTTGAAGTTTTGATTATAATTTCCAGGAGCACAAGTAAGACTTGATCTAATTCAAGTTAGCCTTTAAAAATAAGCTGAATTAAGCTTTCCAGGCATGACCAAACCAGTTCTGTCTGCTCAGGGAAACTTCAAGTCTTGTCCTAATCTGCCCTTGATGTTAGCAATTACTTTTGAGATAGCTGTTTACTATCCTCTGTATGTAGAGACTGGATTGACTGTAGCAGCAGTGTAAAGATATTTATCTTACCTCTAGGTTTATGTCATGAAGATTCATAAGATGCTGTTAATATCTCATTTATTGTCAGGGAAGATACTAATAATTACACTTGGAATTATTCAGAAATATAATAGTTTTAGCTAAGAATTTAACATTTTTCTGAATTTATGTATTTTTTACAGAGATAACTGATAAAAGAAAAAAAAATAACTGGTTTATGTTTTATTTCCCATCTTTACTATTTAGTCTATGCAGAAACATGAAAAAATAAAATTTAAAAAATAATTTTTGCAAATGAGAATTTTTTTCTTTCTTTAGTTTTTCTCTTCCTCCTCCTACTCCTCCTCCTCTTCTTCTTCTTCTCCTTCTTCTTCTTCTTCTTCTTCTTCTTCTTCTTCTTCTTTTCTCTCTCTCTCTTTCTCTCTCTCTCTCTCTTTTTTTTTTTTAATCTCTATACCAAACTTAGGACACTAAGATCAAGAGTTGCATTCTCTACTGACCTAGCAGTCAAATGGAACTGTTGAAGTTAGTTCCCACATTGAAATAAAATAGTCATTACAAAGATATTGAATATGAACAATTTACTTTGAATAAAGGCTCCTTTGGGGCTGCCCCTGGGTGGCTTAGTTAAATGTTTGGCTCACTTAATCCTGGAGCCCCAGGATCTAACCCCACCTCTTGCTTAATGCTTCTCCCTCTTCCTTGCTCCTCCCCCTGTTCATATTCACTCTCTTTGTCTCTTCTTGTTTCTCTCTCTCAAAAAAATTAATAAAATATTTTTTAAAGGCTAGTTTCATCATTTCAGAATATTAAGCTTGCATTGTGATTTATATGACCCCATTCTACTGTACAAAGTGAGAACTCCCTGTATATTAAAGAATTGAAATTCATACATCAAGTATGAATTTCAATTCTTTAATATACAGGGAGTTCTCACTTTGATGTAAAATGATTGATATTTATAAATTAATCCACCTCAAAACTGCAAATTACATGTTCGATTCAAGTGCATACAAAGAACTTATCAACATAGAACATATTTTGGAAAATACAATACTTAATATATTTAAAGGGATTCAAGTCATACAAAATGTGTTTTCTGATCACAATGGAATTAAATTTAAAGTTCATAAAAGATTAAATCTAAAAAGATTTTAACATGAGAAAACTAAATAGCATTCTTCTAAAAAGCCTATGGGTCAAAAAAGGAAATCAATGAAGAAACTACAGAGCCCATGGAAGTTTTGGAGGAATGGGAACACTTACAGATTCCTGGTGGGAATGGAAACTGGTAAAACCATTTTGGAAGGTGAATTGATAGTTCCTTTAAAGGTTACACATAGTAACTAGGAAGAAGTTGCTGTGGCTGGAAGCAAAGACAAAAATGAACTATTGGGATTTAATCAAGATCAAAAGCTTTTGCACAGCAAAGAAAATAGTTAACAAAACCAAAAGACAACTGACAGAATGGGAGAAGGTATTTGCAAATGACATATCAGATAAGGACTAGTATCCAAAATCTATAAAGAGCTTAGCAAACTCAACACCCAAAGAACAAATAATCCAATCAAGACATGGGCAGAGGACATGAACAGACATTTCTGCAAAGAAGACATCCAGATGGCCAACAGACACATGAAAAAGCATTCCACATCACTCAGCATCACAGAAATATGAATCAAAACCACAATGAGATACCACCTCACCACCAGTCAGAATGGCTAAGATTAACAAGTCAGGGAATAACAGATGCTGGCAAGGATACGGAGAAAGGGGAACCCTCCTACACTGTTGGTGGGAATGCAAACTGGTGAAACCACTCCAAAAAAAAGCATAGAGCTTCCTCAAAAAGTTGAAAATAGAGCTATCCCATGACCCAGCAATTGCACTACTGGGTATTTACCCAAAAGATACAAATGTAGTGATCCGAAGGGGCACATGCACTCAAATATTTACAGCAGCAGTGTCCACAATAGCCAAACTATGGAAATAACCTAGATGTCCATCAACAGATGAATAGATAAAGAAGATGTGGTATATATATATACACAATGGAATACTATGCAGCCATTAAAAGAAATGGAATCTTGCCATTTGTGATGACGATGATGGAATTAGAGTGCATTAAGCGTAACGAAATAAGTCAGTCAGAGAAAGACAACTATCATATGATCTCCCTGATATGAGGAAGTGGAGATGCAATGTGGGGAGTTTGGAGAGTAAGAAAAGAATAAATGAAACAAGATGGGTTCGGGAGGGAGACAAACCATGAGACTCTTAATCTTGCAGAACTAACTGAGGGTTGCTGGGGAGCGGGGGATCGGGAGAGGGTGGTGGGGTTATGGACCTTGGGGGAGATGTGTGCTGTGGTGAGTACTGTGAAGTGTGTAAACCTGGAGATTCACAGACCTGTATCTCTGGGGCTAAAAATACATTGTATGTTTATAAAAAAGAAAAGAAAAGAAAAGAAAAGAAAAAGTTACACATAGTCTTACCATGAGATTCAGACATTCACCCCTAGGTATTTGTCCAAGATTCACATATGTCCATGCAAAGATTGCACAGAAATATATATAGCTGCTTTATTTTAGTAGCCCTACCCTAGAAACAACCCAAAAGTCCATCAGCAAATGAATGGATAAGCACATTGTGGCATAACCACGTGAAGAGATACTGTTTAGCTATTAAAAGGAATTAACTATTGGTAACTATCAGTGAATCACCATATCAGTGAATCTCAAAATAATTGTCCTAAGGGAAAGAGGCAAAATAGAAAGAGAGAACATACTCTTTGATTCTATTTATAGGAAACTCCTGAACTGGCAAATTACATATAGAAATAGAAAGCAGACTGAGTTTTGTTTGGGGATAATGGAGGCTGGGCAGGATGAGCAGAAGGAAATTATTACCAAAGGGCACAGAGAAATATTTGAGATGATGTATATGCTAATTATTGATGGGGAAATGGTTTTATGAGTATTGATGTATATACAAACATATCACTTTGCACACCTTAAAAAAGGATAGCTTATAATTTAATTTAATTATACCTCCAGAATTATTTCAAAAAGGAAAAGAAATAAAACGTCTTTTTTTAAAATTGCTATTTTTGCTACATTAGAGGAATAAATATGATACTAGGATTTTACAGGGGAAAAATTGACTAAGCCGGCTTTTGGTAGACAGGCAAAGTGTGTGTTATAGAAAAGAAGAGCCACTCAGAAGTGAAAGAGCTATGGTTACTTAATAAATGTTTCAAAAATGAGAGATGGACATACACAAAAAATATAAAAATAATTCCTATTATAAAGGCCTCAAGAGGGTTGGGGACAAGAGTTACACTGGCTAGCTAGGGGGAAAAAAAATCAAAGTAGTTGCCAATAAGTGGAAATAGATCGAAAAATGTAGATAAAATCACATACACTAAAGGCCATTGTTTTCTTTGACATTTCCCCTTCACTATAATGGTTTGGACAAAGTATTTTAAAATGATCAAAGGAACCAAATTTACTGTTGATGATTTGTCACAGGGTCTGCAGATATCTGTGGCTCCCAGAGAAACTGAAAATGAAATGACCAATCTACAATGTTGGTGATATCATCAAGAAGATATACATAACTTAAGCTGAAGCACATACATATATATAGACAGATTTTTTTAAAATTTTTTTATTTGTTTTCAGTGTTCCAAGGTTCATTGCTTATGCACCACACCAGTGCTCCATGCAAAACTTGACCTCTTTAATACCCACCACCAGGTTCACCCAAACCCCCATCCTCCTTCTTTCCAAAACCCTCAGTTTGTTTCTCAGTGTTCATAGTCTCTCACAGTTTGTCTCCCCCTCAAATTTCCCCAACTCACTTCTCCTTTACTTCTGCCAGTGTTCTCCGTGTTACTCCTAATGCGCCACAAGTAAGTGAAACAATGTGATAATTGACTCTCTCTGCTTGACTTATTTCACTCAGCATAATCTCTTCCAGTCCCGTCCATATTGATACAAAAGTTGGGTATTCGTCCTTTCTGATGGAGGCATACTCCACTGTATATATGAACCATATCTTATTTACCCATTCGTCTGTGGAAGGGGATCTTAATTCTTTCCACAGTTTGGCATCCGTGGCCATTGCTGCTATGAACACTGGGGATTCAAATGCCCCTCCTTTCCACTACATCTATATCTTTGGGGTAAATACCCAGTAGTGTAATTGCAGGGTCACAGGGTAGCTTTATTTTTAATTTCTTAAGGAATCTCCACACTGTTTTCCAAAGTGTCTGCACCAACTTGCATTCCCAGCAACAGTGTAAGAGGGTTCCCCTTTCTCCAAACCTCTCCTGCACTTGTTTACTTTCTGTTATATTTTGGCCATTCTAACTGGCGTAAAGTGGTATCTCAATATGGTTTTGACTTGAATCTCCCTGATGGCTAATGATGATGAACATTTTTTCATGTGTCTGTTAGCCATTTCTATGTCTTCTTTGGAGAAATGTCTGTTCATGTCTTCTGCCCATTTTTTGACGTGATTATCTGTTTTGTGTGTGTTGGGTTTGAGGAGTTTTTATACATCTTGGATATCACCCCTTTGTCTGCAGTGTCATTTGCAACTCCCATTCTGTGGGTTGCTTCTTTGTTTTTTTGATGGTTTCCTTGGCTTTGGAGAAGCTTTTGATCTTGATGAAGTCCCAAGAGTTCATTTTTGCTTTTGTTTCCTTTGTCTTGGAGAGTTATCTTGAAAGAAGTTGCTGTGGCCTTTGTCAAAGAGGTTATGGCCTATGTTCTCCTCTAGGATTTTGATTGATTCCTGCCTCATGTTGAGGTCTTTTATCATATATGATTTTATCTTTCTGTATGATGTAAGAGTATGGTCAAGTTTAATTCTTCAATACAAGGCTGTCCAATTTTCCCAGCACCATTTATTGAAGAGACTGTCTTTTTCCTACTGTATATTTTTTCCTGCTTTGTCAAAGATTATTTGACCATAGAGTTGTGAGTCCATATCTGGGCTCTCTACTCAGTCCCACAGGTCTGTTTGACTGTTTTTGTGCCAGTGCCATGGAGTCTTGGTGATCACAGCTATGTAGTAGAGCTTGATACCAGGTAACGTGATGCCCCCAGCTTTGTTTTTCTTTTTCAACATTTCCTTAGCGATTCATGGTCTTTTCTGGTTCCATCAATTTTTAGGGTTGTTTGTTCCAGCTCTTTGAAAAATGCCATGGAATTTTGATCTGGATGGCATTGAAAGTATCGATTTCTCTAGGCAGTATAGACATTTGAGCAATGTTTGTTCTTCTGATCCATGAGCATGGAATGCTTTTCCATCTTTTTGTGTTTTCTTCAATTTCTTTAATGAGTGGTCTGTAGTTCCTTGAGTACAGATCCTTTATCTCTTTGGTTAGCTTTATTCCCAGCTATCTTATGGTTCTTGGTGCTGTAGTAAATGGAATTGTTCTCTAGTTTCCCTTTCTATATTTTCATTGTTAGTGTATAAGAAAGCAACTGATACATTGATTTTGTATCCTGCCACCTTACTGAATTGCTATATGAGTTCTAGAAGTTTGGGGGTGGAGTCTTTTGGGTTTTCCATAGAAAGTATCAAACTACCTGTGAAGACAGAGAGAGTTTGACTACCTCTTTGCCAATTTAAGTACCATTTATTTCTTTATTTCTTTTTATTTCTTTGTGTAGTCTGATTGGTGTTGCTAGGACTTCTAGTACTATGTTGAACAACAGTGGTGAGAATGGGCATCCTTGTCATGTTCCTGATCTCAAAGGGAAGGCTCTCAGCTTTTCCCCATTTTTCCTCATTGAGATAGATTTTATGAAGTTGAGGAATGTTCATTCCCTCCATCCCTATACTTTGAAGCATTTTAACCAGGAGCAGATGCTGAATCTTGTCAAATGCTTTTTCTGCATCAATTGAGAGGACCATGTGGTTCTTCTCTCTTCTCTTATTGATTTGTTCTATCACGTTGATTGATTTGCAAATGTTGAACCACCCTTGCATCCCAGAGATAAATCCCACCTGGTCATGGTGGATAATCTTTTTTAATACACTGTTGGATCCTATTAGCTAGGACCTTGTTGAGAATCTTGGCATCCATATTCATCAGGGATATTAGTCTGAAATTCTCCTTTTTGGTAGGGTCTTTGTCTGGTTTGGTGATCAGGTTAATGTTGTCTTCATAGAAAAAGTCTGGGAGCTTTTCTTCTGTTTCTATTTTTTGAAATAGCTTCAGAAGAATAGGTGTTATTTCTTCTTTGAATGTTTGGTAGAATTCTCCAGGGAATCCATCAGGTCCTGGCCTCTTGTTTTTTGGGAGGTTTTTGATCACTTCTTCAATCTTGGTACTAGACAGATTTTTTTTTTTTTAATTTTGAGTCTCATACTAAATTATCTATTTATTGCTGTTAATTCTTACAACTTAGAAAGTTTGCTTCTCCAGAGTTTTCAGGAATATTGGAATAGAAATACTTTCTACTATTATCATGAATATCAGGAAGGGATAGTTGTATAATATAGTAAAATTTCATATCACCATATTCTTATCCATACAAATATAATGTAATATAAAATAAGCATTATAATTTACAAATGCTGTATCTGTTCTAATGCATGCATATAGATTCTTATATATAAACTCAGATATGTGTGTGCATGTATGTACAACTTACTGTGAATATTTATCCAGACATAAACAAAATAAGATGTCAAAACCATAAAATTTTGAACAGAAAAATATAGCAATAAAATAAACACATTATGGTCATGAGTATAGTCTCATAATATAACAGAGAATTGGTAGCAGATGATTCTACTCATTCAAAGTTCTTTTTTTTTTTAGTATCTATTTTGAAATTTCATTTGCATGCATTTAATTAAAATATAATATTTGGGGGTTCATTTTCAGAGCCCTGAAGAAGAATATCAACATGTTGGTGAATTCTAAGGAAAACAAAACAAAAAATAAATGTAAAACAAACCATCAAGCAAAAATATATA
This sequence comes from Mustela nigripes, assembly GCF_022355385.1. Classification (NCBI taxonomy): domain Eukaryota; kingdom Metazoa; phylum Chordata; class Mammalia; order Carnivora; family Mustelidae; genus Mustela; species Mustela nigripes. Next base: position 72,380,706 of record NC_081557.1, on the reverse strand, counting down.
AATAAAAGGACGACTTTTCTTCAACTTTCTACCCCTTGTCATGTTTTTTCTTGACAGACCAGCTGCTTCTGACAGCACTAGAAGCATGTTATCTAGAGTAATTGTCTCAACAAGGACCAGAGACTCAAGGTAAACTAGGTTAGACCAGGGAAAGAGGCAAAGGTAATAGTTTAAGACCAATAATGAGGGAGATGGGAAAATAAACAGCTCTATTGTATAGAGTCAGATGTCTAAGTTACCTCCTGAGTATTGATTGGTCTGTAAGCAAACCAGCACACAAACTGTTCTGCTTTAATGAACATTGTCTTTCTAATAAATGCCACTAAAAATAAGTCTACCACTTTCCCTAGAACTAATTTGCTTTCTTTTAATTTGATGTCCCCTTTTTCCAGAATTTTGAGAAATATCATGTCCATTGAGAAAGGTTACCAAACAAATATTTTTACTTTTAAGTAAGTAGGAGTGTTTTACTCTTGCAGTATATTTGACTAAGTGCTTTCATTTAATTCTAATTACAAAACCTGAAATCACTCAGTAAATTTTTAAGTACGTACTCATCACTATCTGGCTATAAAAATGAGATGTACTGTTTAGTATCTGCACTGGCATAAACTTATTACATTTTCAGATTATTTATTCAAATACAGTAAGTAAGGATTCAGACTAGAATCCTGCCAGATGTTTTAAACTTCAGTTATTTAAATTAATTACTGTTGTTTCTCATATGATAATTTGTTTATGTCCTCCCAGAGATGCATTAAATAAGCAAGTATGAATGAAAAGATCTCTGCTGCTGTGATTTAACTGGTTAAAAAGCAGCACTTACTCATTGAATTAACTCTGGGATGTTCTTTTGAATGTTTTTGAATATCTATATTTTATTAGTTTATATAAATGCTGACATTTTATTGACTTGGTTTATTTTGTTGCCTGTCACTCTATCCTACCAAACATCATGTCTTAATTTCTGAATGTTATATGTCCATTTGTGTATTCCCATAACTATGCTGCTTTTTCCTCTGTATGGAATTCTTTTATCTCCTTTGATAGTTAAGTTTATTTGTATCAGCATAAGTGTGATCTCCATCATGAAGACTTTAGAATTCTGCTAGTATAGACTTGAGCCCTTACTTTACTATATGTATATAGACATTACATTTGTTTATATACTGTTGTAATGTTTTTTATACTTTGATTTTATCTACAAAAATAGTTGTGAATCAGCTTTAGAGGTAAAATTACTTTAAATTTTCAATAAATGAGAATTAAGCTGCTTTTTTCTTTGTTTTTTGTTCTTTATGTATTATTATGTCAAATGATCACTCAATTTGTTTTGCCTTTTTTTGTTTGTCTGTTTTTGTTTTCACAAATCTAGATTTTAGACTGCCAGATATTAGAGTATTAGTATTAGAGTAAGAATAGTGCAAAGAAAAATTTCCGGTTTAAGAGATGTTGATTCAGCCAAACTTCATAACTTTATTGAGTACAGACCTCAGCTATTTTCATATAAATGTCTTTTAATTCTCAAAATTTGACCAATGAGTGACAAAGGTAAGATTCAAATAAGTCTTAAATCACAATTTGAGTAAAAGTGGTAACTAACAATGGAGTCATAAAGTTTCACTTTTGCTATAGTATTGTGTATAGGTACTGCAACATCTGATTAAACATCTGATTAAAGCTGATTTTTTTTTTTTCATTTACTACAAAGTTAGAATTTGCTGAGGGAAAAAACAAACAAGTTTTGACCTTCTCTAGTAATACACTCTCCTTCCCATTTAACTTTTTAAATAAACTCTAACAGTTCAAAGTATGTCCCCAGAGTATATATCTCTACCCCTATTTTCATATTTCTTGGAAAGGGACATCATCTGATATATCATACTCTGACAGTACTTAAGCTTAACCTGCTATCACAATCTATCAAGTTGTAATTTTAAAAAAATAATGAATTGCATACCATACTTAATTATCATCCAGCTGAAAATCATTTAATTATTTTAAAGTGAGTTTGGCTTTAGATATTTCTCTAAGGAGTAATTAGCATCAACTCTACTACCTTTTTAAAGAAATTCAAAATATAATTCAAAGAACATATATTGGTAACTCCGTCGATACTGTCTTGATGATAAATTGTTAATCTTAGCACTACATTCCTAGCAATATCTTACATGCATAAAAAAGCATAATTATTTGCCATCATCTCTAACAGTTTAGTTAAAGTTGAGCTAAAGAAAGCATGATTGTAAAAGCCAGAATTAGTTTTAAATTACATGATCACTTTGACATTATTATAGAATAAATTCACAATAAAATTTGTATTTACCTTTATCTTGAGATGAGTTCAATGAGATATGGATTATCCCTGACACATCAATGTTTGAGCACAGAAACCATGGAAAACAATTCATATGATGGGGTGATTGTTCCTCCCAGCACAAGTAAGAAAACTAAAAAGAAAATGTCTGTTTTTGAGCATACACCTTTAAAAATTTGCTATCGTTTTGAAAACTATTCTTAGGTTAGAATTATCTTCCTCAGGAAATGAGATTTAAAATCAGTTTGTTCTAAATTTTTAGCCTCATGAAACAGTTAAGTCATCAAAAATCTTTCCTTTAAGTTGGAAATTAGTTTATCCATTGATAGGGGCAAGCTCAGGAGTTTTATAACTACAAATTGCACTCTGAACAGAGAACAGCTTAAAAGTAGATAAACCTCTTTGGGTATCTCAAAATTCTTCATTAAAGTCATGTTTTTGGGAAGGAAGTGGCTCAATGATCAAAGAGGTAAAACAAGATTTATAATTTTCATTTTAAAAGTGGAGAGATATCACAAGACTAGTATAATTTCTCAATAACTTGAAAATACATAACTTTAAATAATTGGATAAAACCCTCTTCAAGAAGTTTATTTTGGAGGCCTTATAAATATAGCAGCCAAAGTATGGCATGTTTCTAAATTAGGCCAGGCACCAGCTCACCAACATACTAAAAATTTCAGGTCTATGTGCTTCAAGTGTGGAATCCATGAAATTCATGTTTCTAGAATTAAGCGATATTTGGTCATTCAGTGACTGATGTCTATTGAGTAACTAAATGAAGAAAGATTTTTTTTTTCTCAGTAATCATAAATGCATATACATCAAACAAAAATGACAGCTAAAAAAAAAATGACAGCTAGTTATTTATCAACACATCAAGCAATTAAATTTGAAAGTATTTCTTATGTAACTCAACCACTGAGATCCAATTATTTCACCCCTAAAATACTAGATTTTATTTTATTATCCTTTGAAATGCATTTACATTTGCTTCAGTTTTCATAACAAAATTTTTTAAAGATAATATCTTCTCCTTGCATGATAAAGCTTATAAAGGGACTTGGCAAAATGTAATGACTTAACCTAACTTTTTTTTTTAATTGAAGCAGAATGAGGATTTTGAACTGTAACTACTATTGGTAAATGCCACCCAATTTCAGAAGATCCCTGAATATTTGGCAGCTGACATGAAATTCATATTGGTCTTCAGAAATTTAAAATAAAAGAAGAAAATTATATGCAAAAGCTAAAAAGGAAAGCATTTATACTTCCAGATTTTGGTAAAGAAAGAACAGATGGCTTGTGGAGCACTCTGGAAATGTGAAAAAGCTGTGCTGTTTAATAGTTCAGCAAAAGAAGGAAGTAACAATGTGAGAAGCTGCCTCCAATAAAGAAGTTCATTAAATCATGAGTATCCCCCAGTTTGTTTTTTTAACTCACAAAATAAAGATTTATTTATTATCTTTTTCTTCTCTGAGTTATACATGTATGTGTCTGTGTGTATGTATGCATGCATGTATGTATGTACATACCACTTTATTTTTGGTCCTAAAATTTTCAGTTTCATTCATAAGTATTTTCTGATTGATGCATGCCTTTGTAATTGTATTCCCAATGCATAAAATGTAGAAGTTAACTTAGTGATTAATAGTGATCTATAATTAAGGAAAAAGGTCCATTTTTATTCAAGATACTGTTTCTGGGTTTTGTCAAGGTAAATACAAACAATTTTTCAGCAGCCATGCTTACTGTATGCTTATACACAGGTACAGGTACAAATCTACTGAAGTTGGTTTATCTCATTATTTATTACTTATCTCTGAATTGTTCATTCAGCATTTCCATGGCCACTTAATAATCTTAAATCTTTATCTTACAACTTCAAGCAATAGATCATTAGGCAAAGTCCACATTATTTGTTCAGGCATGTGCTAAAAGATTCTTTATAGAGTGTCTTCCCAGTATGAGTTTTCTGATGCAGACTCCAGCTATAGCCTTGTCACTTTGTTTAAATATTGGTGTCCCCACAGTGTGAGATAACTAATGTTGACCAAGAAATGAGTGATCACTAAAGACTGTCTTCCATTCATAACACTGAGAAAGTTTTATGCTGTGAGAAACCTCATGTCCTACAAATGTCACTGTAAGAGTAATAGTTTTCCAATGTGTAACGAACTGAATTGCTTCTCCATTATGAATTATTTGTGTAACTCAAGAGTTTCTTCCTCCAAATAAATTCTATTTTTCCCTTTTTTTTTTCTTTTTTTTTAAAGGATTATTCCTATTTGGAGTTTTTTTTGCACACCAGAGATGGAGCTTGATTGAGGACTCATCCACAGTGATTACAGACCTGTGGTTGTTAGACAATGAGAAATTGTTTTTGTTGGAGGGATAAATGATCAATGACAGACATTTCATGTTAGTTTCAAAGACAGAGTCTCTACTATGTGAGTTATTTGGTATGAATAAAGGTTAACTCTATGGCTGCATATTTTCCTGAGTTAAATAGATACATATGGTTTCTCCAGAGCAGTTTGGATTTAGGTATTTCTCTTCTCCCAAAAGAATCATCTTCTGTGAAAAATCCAGTTACTTAAGGTCTTGTAAAATAGCTTCTCTTGAGGGCAAGCCTCATTAAGAACAGAATGATCTGGGTCTATTTTAACATGGTTGCTTCCTCCTTACCCTGTAGAAAATACATTTTCTCCAGTTACCAGTGTGAGAACCTAGTAAGGATAATAGAAGTAAGACTCACAAAAGTGTAGGGCTCTCTCCTAGGACAGGGCCGACCTGGGTTTTTTAATTCTCAGACTTGTTCACACTCAGCCTTGAGCAATTTGTCAATTATAGCTTAGGTTTTCCTTCCCTGCTTTCCTTGGAGGTTTCTGCTTGTGGGTTTCTGTTCTGGTAAATTGTGATTCTTCCTATACGTCTGTCTTTCCAATTCTGGGCCAGCAATTTGCCTTGTGACCTCTGATGGATCTAAGAAGAATTATTGATTTTCAGTTTGTTGAAAAAAAGTCTGCCTGTGTCCTTTTCTATTCCTTTATTTTCCATGAAAGCTTATTTTGAGCTCTTTAATCTTTCTGAATTTCAGTCCTTAATGCCTATTTATTTTAAAAATCTTATTAATATTTGCTTTATTTTAATGATTCGAACCTTCTAAATTTTTTTGGTTCCTTTGCCCCCTCGTTTAGGTTACAATTGGGACACTCGATTCATTTTAAACCTTTTTTTTTTTTTTTTCTTTACTAAGTGGTTAAAACCCACTATCTTGGTCATAATTTCCTTACATTTGTTCATCTTGGTGAAAATGTCTTCATAATTGGTAATGCCATTTTATTTTTAGTTCACCCTAATTGTTACATAGTTATAGAATTTTTGCTTTAATCATATTCTGAATGATTGAAATATATTTTTAAGGTTTAGTTTTATTTTCACTATCTGATTATTGTTTATTTGTATCTTTGTTCTATGGTGGTAGGAATCTTTGACTTACTTGAAAAAGGAATTTTGCAACTAGATGGAATTTTTCTGTGGCCAATGACAAACTCATATCTGAAGGATGTTCTATGAGTGTGTCGAAATGTAATAGTGAGTCTTTGCTTTACGAATTTTCTGCAACAGAAGTGATAAAACTATACATGAGTTGTGGAATCTGAGAGCACAAAACAAAGATGCCAGAGGCTTAATACATACAAAGATTTCTTATTTTCTCTCTATTACTCCACTCTGGGTGGTTGACCCTCTAGGGGTTCTGACTACCATTTGAAACTCGGGCATGCATGTACTCCCATTCCCTAATTGAGCCTCTATGATTATGGTTGCAAAGGAGCAGAAAGCAAGATGGTCATACATGGGCTCTACAAAACTGGCCTGGAAGTGAGACATCAATTCCCTTTTTCCCCTATTAGATAAAATTAGTCATATAGACTTGTCTGGTAATAGGGAACTGGGATATGAGGGAGACACATGATTATATGCAGTGGAGCTAAAAAAAAAAGTACAAATACAATTATTTTTCTAATATGGAATGATCTCCACTATATTTGGGGAATATGATATAACCTGCTCTTTTGTGTAAATTTGAAAAATTAAACTGAAAAGAATGTAAGTCATTACTTATTGGGGGCATGGAAAGGAAAAAACAGATTGATAGTAGAGATTCTCTGAATATATATTTTAATATAATTGTGACTATTGACACTCATAAATTGTTTATATATGTACAACAAAATAAAGAAAATAGAAAAATTGGAATACTTCTGGGTAGATGGCACAGTGAGGATCCTCTCACATTCTCTCTCAGATACACCTAAATAACAGCCACATCAGTGCATCCAACCCAGAAAATGACCCAAAGACTGGCAGAAGATCTTTCGTGGTTAATTATAGTGAGGGGGGCACATCACAAAGAGTAGGAGGGACAGAGATGCAGTTAGGAACCAAACTCTTGGCAAGACTAGCCACAAGTGGAAGGGGCACCATGAATACAGAGAAGAGAGAGAAGCATACCCCATACTGGCAACCTCAGACACAGGGACCCGGCACTGGGAAAATGAATCTTCCTAGCATTTAGTTTTGAAAAACAGTGGGGCTTAACTTCATGAGGTTTTATAGCCATCAGAGCTCAATTCTGGGCACTTTAAAAATCAGCAAACTTGGCTCTGGGAGAGAAGGAAGTTGATGGGAAAATGAGTCCCTGCCTTTAAAGAGACAGCATAACAGAAGATATAACACACAAGCACAAAAGCACCTGGAGTGTACATGAAGATTTGTTTACTAATCCCAGAATGCGTACTCAAGGGACAGGGATCCTTAGGAGACTTTCCAAGAACAAAAGAGCTAGTGAGTAGAATTTGTCCCTAGTACCCCATAGCCTGGATGACTAGACAGCTGCAAGAACCAACACAAATACTTTCTACCTAACTTGCTAATGGGATGTAACCTCCTCCCACCTTCTTCTGTGACTTTGCCCATCCAACCATCTCACTCAGCAGAAGCCCCTTGTCCTGCTATGTCTGTCTCATTCCTCAAGAGGTCCCAGTAGGGACCTGAACCATTCCAAAGTGACTCCTGTCCTGGGGAGGGGGTAAGAAAACCACACACCAGTATACTCTTAGTCCCAGTAGTCAAACTGTGCAATGCAGAGAGAGTGCTCTGCTGTTCAGTGTATTTGCAGCCCTTCAGACATCTGGAGTGTCCATTTCACTCACACTACAGGGCAGGGAAAGCATTCTGCAGGCCTGTGCTATTGCAGCTCCAGGAGAAGGCCTGGGGCAGACATCTTTGTCTAAAGGCCCCATATAAAAAAACAAAGCTCCTCAGGGAACAGCACAGGGAAATCACCCTGCAATTTAATGAAACCACCATCCTGACAAATGGACTGAAGGTAGACATCTTGCTAACCCTGCACAACTGCAAGCCCTTAATTGCTCTACACACATCTCTCAGCAACAAAGGGAAAAACTCCAGCTCACAATAGGTAAAGCTGTCCCTTGCAGCCAACAGAACTGAAAGTAAACAAGGCTCAGCTACAATAGTAGGGTGCACACAACCCATATATGAGGTACTACTGAATCACATGGTTTTAGTAAACAGGGGGCATTGTGCTCGCTACAGGGCACCATAGGACCTCTTATTCATAGAGTCACTACTTACAATATCAGGAAATGTCTCCAACTTTACTAATGCATAGAAACAAACACAGGAATTTAGACAAAATTTGGAAACAGAGGAAGATATCCCAAATGAAAGAAGAGGACAAAAATCACACCAAAAAAAGGGCTAACTGAAACAGAGATAAGCAATATGCCAGATAATAAAATCAAAGTATTGTTATAAAGACATTTACTACATTTGAGAGAACAGTAGAGGATCCAGTGAGATCTTCAACAAAGAGATAGAAGACATAAAAAAAAAGAACCAATCAGACATAAAGAACTCAATAACTGAAATGTAAATAATACTCTAGAGGTAATCAATAGTAGGTTAGTGGAGACAGAAGAATTAATCAGGGACCTGACAGAGTATCACAAAGCAACCAAGATGAACAGCAGAAAGATAAAAAGAATAATAAAAAATGAGACTAGGTTAAGGGAGCTTATTGACAGCATGAAGTGTAACATTTGCATATAAGAATTTCAGAATGAAAGAAAGGAGGCAGAAAGTTTATTTGAAGAAATAATACCTGAAAATATCCTGAAACTGGGGAAGGAAGCAGACATTCAAATGCAGGAGGCACAGAGATCTTGCTACAAAGTTAATCCAAGGAGGTTTGTACCAACACAAAAAATAATTAAATGCCAAATGTAGTGATAAAGAGAGAATTTTTTAAAGCAGCAGGATAAAAGAAAATAGTTACAAGAGAAAGCAGATAGGGCTATCAAACTGATTTTGCAACAAATCTTTGCAGACCAAAAGGGAGTTGTATGATATATTCAAATTGCCAAAAGAATAAAAACTTCAGCCAAGAATATTCTACCTATCAAGACTATCATTCAGAATGGAAGTAGAAACTGTTTTCCAGACCAACCAATCAAAAACAACAAAAGGAGAAAAAACAGGTAAAGGAGTTTGTCACTAATAAAACAGTGTTAAAAGAAACAGTAAAGGGAATTCTTTGAGTGAAAAGAAAAGGCCATAATCAGAAATGAGAAAATTAGGAAAGGAAAAACAAAACAAAACAAAACAAATGTTTAAAAGTATGTGCAAACAAACAACAACAAAAAAAAGTAGATTAATCACTTATAAAACCCTTATGGAGGTTAAAACAGAAAAGCTGTAAAATCAATTATATCTATAAAAGTAAATCAAGGGATTCACAAAACAAAAAGATACAAAGGATTTTCTATTCATTAAAGATGGGGAAGGGGGGTGCCTGGGTGGCTCAGTGGGTTAAGCCGCTGCCTTCGGCTCAGGTCATGATCCCGGGGTCCTGGGATCGAGTCCCGCATCGGGCTCTCTGCTCAGCAGGGAGCCTGCTTCCCTCTCTCTCTGCCTGCCTCTCTGTCTACGTGTAATCTCTGTCTGTCAAATAAACAAATAAAATCTTTGAAAAAAAAAAAAAAAAAAAAAAGATGGGGAAGGGAAGTAAAAATGTGGTATTTTTAGAATGGGTTCAAACTTAAGTGACCATCAATTTAATATAGACTACTGTATGCATAAGCTGTTATATGTGAGCCAAATAGTAACCAAAAATATAAAATTTGTAACAGATATACAAAAAATAATGAAAAAGAAATGCAAGCATACCATTAACGGAAGACATCAAACTATAAGGAAAGAAAGCAAGACAAAAAAAGAAAGAATTACAAAAACAATCCTAAAACAAGTAACAAAATGACAATAAATATATACCTATCAGTAATAACTTTGAATGTAAATGGACAAAATGCTTTAATCAAAAGTAGGGTGACTGAATGCATAAAAAAGCAAGACCCAACTCTGTGGGGCCTATAAGAGATTTCTTTCATACCTAAAGACACACGCAGATTGAAAGTGAAAGGATAGAAAAACATTTATCATGAAAATGGAAGTGAAAAAAAAAAAACAAAAAAAACATGGGTAGCAATACTTTTAACTGACAAAATAGATTTTGAAACAAACTTTAACAAAAGACAAAGGACAGTACATAACAATAAAGGGAACAACCCAACAAGAAGATACAATTACAAATATTTTCACCCAAAAGGGGAGCACCTGAATACATAAAGCAACTATTAACAGACACAAAGGAAGAAAAAGAGAATAATAAAATAATAGTAGGAAACTTTAGCACCCTACTTAAATCAATGGATAGATTATTCAAGTGAAAAGCAACAAGGAAACAGTGCTTTAAATGACACACTGGAGCAGAAGCACCTAACATATTTTTAGAACATTCCACCCCCAAACAGCAGAATACACATTTTTCTCAAGGGCACATTGAACATTCCAGAATAATTCATACATTATGCAACAAATCAAGTCTCAGCAAATTCAGAAAGATTAAAATTATACCATGCATCTTTTCTGACTCCAGTAGTATGAAACTACAACTCAATTGTGAGAAAATTTTTGGAAAGAACACAGATGAATGGTTGTTAAATAAAATGCTACTAAACAATGAATGGGTCAACCAAGAAATCAAAAGGAATTTTTTTTTTTAAAGTACATGGAAGCAGATGAAAATAAAAACACAACAGTCCAAAATCTTTGGGATGCAGCACAAGTTATTTATTCTAAGATGGAAGAGTATGACAAAACAGATTGACCTCAAGAAGCAAAAAAAACCTCAAATAAACAACCTATACTTACACATAGAACAACAAAGCTTAAAGCCATTAGAAGGAAGGAGATAAAGATTAGAGCAAAAATTAAAAAAAAAATCAAAACTAAGCCAAACAAACAACAAAAACACAAAACAAAACAAACAAATAAAACAACAAAATAGAGCAAATCAATAAAACCAAGAGTTGGTTCTTTGAAAATATCAACAAAATTGATAATCCTTTGGTTAGACTCATCAAAACAAGGGAACAAACAAACAAAAGAGAGGACTCCAACAAATAAAATTAGAAATGGAGGAGAAATAAGAACAAACAGAAATACAAAGTATTATAAGAAGGTATTATGATAAATTATATGCCAAAAATTGGACATCCTAGAAGAAATTCAGAAGCTTTCTTTCCCTTTCTAATTTTTGGGACAGTTTGAGAATAATAATGTTTGGTGGGATTCAACTGTGAAGCCATGTGGTCCTGGACTTCTGTTTGTTAGGAGGTTTTTGGTCACTGATTCAATTTTATTGCTAGTTATTGGTATGTTCAAATATTCAATTTTTCCTGATTCAATTTTGGAAGGTTTATGTCACCAGGGATTTATCTATTTCTCCTAGGTTGTTCAATGTATTAAGGAAGAAGAAGAAGGAGAAGAAGAAAGAAGAAGAAGAAGAAGAAGAAGAGGAGGAAGAAGGAGAAGGAGAAGGAGAAGGAGAAGGAGAAGGAGAAGAAGAAGGAGGAGGAGGAGGAGGAGGAGGAGGAGGAGGAGGAGGAGGAGGAGGAGGAGGAGGAGGAGGAGGAGGAGGGAGAAGAGCGAAGAAAGAAAAAAGAAAAGGGGAAGAGATAAGAAGAAACAAGGAAAGGAAGAAAGAAACCTTCAGGAAAATATCTCTGATAAGCATGGATACAAAATTCCTCACTTAAATATTAGCAAACCAAATCCAAAATACATTAAAAAAAAATCACCTCAATCAAGTGGGATTTACTCCTGGAATGTAAGGGTGGTTCAATATTCCCAAACTAATCAGTGTGATACATCACATTAAAAAATTAAAGTTTGGGGGCACCTGGTGGCTCAGTCAGTTAAGTGTGTGCCTTCTGCTCAGGTCATGATCACAGGGTCCTGGGATTGAGCCCCATGTCTGGCTCCATGCTCAGTGAGTAGTCTGCTTTTCCTTCTCTCATTGCCCCTCCCCTCACCTATGCGTGCTCTCTCTCTCTCTCAAATCAACAAAATGTTTAAAAAAATAAGTAAATAAATGGTGCCTGGGTGGCTCAGTGGGTTAAAGGCTCTGCCTTAGGCTTGGGCTCTGATCCCAGGGTCCTGGGATATAGCTTCTTATCAAGCTCTCTGCTAAGCAAGGAGCCTGCTTCCCTTCCTCTCTCTCTGCCTGCCTCTCTGAATACTTGTAATCTCTGTCTGTCAAATAAATAAAAAATAAGATCTTTTAAAAAAGTAAATAAAAATAAAAAGAGGAAGGATATAAACCAAATGATCATCTTGATGGAGGCAGAAAAAAGCATTTGACAAAGTACAATATCCATTCATGATAAAAAACAAAGTAGGCTCAGAGATAACATACCTAACGTAATAAAGGCCTAATTGAAAATCCATAATTAACATCATAATCGCAGAAAACTTGAGAGTTTTTCCTCTAAAATTAGAAATTAGACAAGGATATCCTCTCTCATCACTTATATTCAACATACTACTGGAAGACTTAATCATAGCAGTCAAAAACAACTAGAAAAGGCATCCAAATTGCTGAGAAAAAAGTTATATTTTCACTATTTGCAGGTGACATGGTACCATAAACAGAAAACCCTAAAACTCCACCCAGAAACTACTGGAACTGATTAATGAATTCAATAAAGTCACAGGATGCAATGTTAATATACAGAAATACATTGTATTCTATACACTAATAATGAAGTAGAAGAAAATAAATTAATAAAACAACCCCATTTATAACTGTATCAAAAAGATAAAATATCTAGGATTAAACTTAACCAACTGAGCCACCCAGGCGTCCCTCTAGGATTAAACTTAACCAGGGAAGTGAAAGATCCTCTACTCCAAAAACAATTAAACTTTGATGAAAAAAATTGAAGATGATACAAATGGAAAGATAGTACATGCCCATATATTGTAAGAACAAATATTGTTCAAATGTCCATACTATCCAAAACAACCTATAGATTTAATGCAATGCCTATCAAAATGCCAATAGCATTTTTCACAGAACTGGAACAAATAACACTAAAATGTGTATGGAACCACAAAACCCAAATGGTCAAACCAATCTTGAAAAAGAGCAAACCTAGAGGTATTACAATTCCAGATTCCAAGATATACTACAAAGTTATATTAAACAAAACATTATGGTACCAATACAAAAGAATAGACCTATAGCTAGATAGAACAGACTAGAGGATCCAGAAATATACCCACACATTTTTGGTCCATTACTCTATGAGAAAGGAAACAAAAGTATAAAATAAAAAAAGGCGATCCTTTCAACAAATGGTATTGGGAAAACCAAACAGTTATATGCAAAAGAATGAAACTGAACCACGTTCTTAAACCATACATAAAAATAAACTCAAAATGAACTGAAGACATATATGTGAAACCTGAAACTTGAAACTATAAAATCCCAAGAAGAAAGCATGCTAATTTCATTGACATCAGCCTCACTAATATTTTTCCAGATATGTTTTCTTTGACAAGGGAAACAAAAGGAAAATTAAACTATTGTGACTGTGCAAAAATAAAAAAAAACTTTTACACAGCAAAGGAAAATATTAACAAAACAAGAAAGCAATCTACTAAACTGGAGAGGATATTTGTAGATGATATATCTGATGTATTTATATATTTTGATTTATGTACTTTCTGATTTATATATTTTGGATGTATTTCCAAATATGGATGTATATCCAAAATATATAAATAACTTATACAACTCAACACCAAAATCAAATAATCCATTTTAAAATGGACAGAAGGCTAGACTAAACACTTTCCAAAGAAGACATACAGATGGCCAACAGACAAATGAAAAGATGGCCAACCTCACAAATCATCAGGGAAATGCAAATAATAACCACAATATGAGATATCATTTCACATCTGTCAGAATGGCAAAAATAAAAACAAAAACAAAAACACAAGAAACAACAAGTGTTGGTGAGGATATGGAGAAAAAGAAACTCTTGTGCACTGTTACTGAGAATGCAAATTGGTGCAGCTACTGTGAAAAACAGTATACAGTCTCCTCAAAAAGTTAAAAATATGATTAACATATAGGCCAGTAATTTTTTTTATATTTTATTTATTTATTTGACGGGGGAGGGGGGAAGCAGACATCCTGCCGAGCAGAGAGCCCAATGCGGATCTCGATCCCAGGACCCTGAGATCATGACTTGAGCTGATGGCAGTGCCCTAACCCACTGAGCCACCCAGGTGCCCTGATTCAGTAATTCTACTACTGGTTATTTCCCCAAATTAAAAATACTGGTTTGAAAAGATATATGTGCCCCTCTGTTTGTTGTGGTGTTATTTACAATAGACAAGAAATAGAAACAACTCAAATATCCATTGATAAGAATAGATAAATAGATAAGAAGTAGTGGTATGGAGTACCTGGGTGGCTCAGTGGGTTAAGCCTCTGCCTTCAGCTCAGGTCATGATCTCAGGGTCCTGGGATCAAGTCCTTCATTGGGCTCTCTGCTCGGCAGGGAGCCTTCTTCCCCCACCTCTCTCTCTGCCTGTCTCTGTCTACTTGTGATCTCTGTCTGTCAAATAAGTTAAAAATTAAAAAAAAAATGTAAAAAAAAAGAAGTGGTGGTATATATATTCAATGAAATATTACTCAGCCATGAGAAAAAACAAATTTTTCCATTTGCAACAATATGGATGAACCTAGAAGGTATAACACTAAGTGAAGTAAGTCAGACAGAAAAGGAGAAATACCAAAAAATTTCATTCACTTGTGGAATTTAAGAAAACTAATAAAGAAAAGAAAAAGACTATTAAATATAGAGAACAAACTGGTGCTTGCCAGAGAGAAAGTGGGTGGAAGATGGATGAAATATGTGAAGGGAAATAAAAGTATACTTAATGAGCACTGAGAAATGTATAGAATCGTTGAATCATTATATAGTATACCTGAAACCAATAACAACATATATAAACTAGGAATGAATAAAAAATAGAAACAAACAAACAAACAAACAATGACCTGGCTTATGAAAATATAATATAAAATGAAGAATTTTTCAAGTGGTTTTCAACATGACATTATTTTTAAATGATTAATTATTGTCATAATCAAATTGTTTTTAATTATGTATCAATGATTGAATCAATCCAAAAGTAATACAGAGATGCTATTTAAATCCAGTTCCTTTTCTGGAGAAGTTTTTTCAGTTACCTAATTATTAAAGTCATTGGATTAGAGTAATAGTTATACTATTAAAATACCATTGGATATTTTACAAGCACAATTATTTCTCATAGTACTATCTCTTAAAAGCAGGATGATGTTGAATGAAGAATGCCTTAATAGAGAGTCCTAGTTTTTCCTTACTTTGTAATAGAATCTGGATATTTATCTGAAAGTCCTAAGAATTATTTTAGTTTGTGTCATTTTGGTTAGAGGTCCAAGGAAATGAATCTGTAAATTAGACAACTTTAAAGAATGGTATAATTGTTCCTTATGTTCTTTTACTTGGGAAAACTTTAGACAGAACATGTGATACTTTGAGTATTAGACTATTTGGATTAAAAAAAAAAAACAGTCTTTGTAATCTTTGATAAAATTGGTCTCTTCCCTGGTTCACCAAGCATAAAAACAAATGGATTTTTAGTTATCATCCTAATTTTGAGGCATCACTGTGTTCACTAAATCCCAAGTTTTCCATAAGGTAATTTTCTGTAGCACCATACTAAAATCTATGCATCTTCATTTTATTAGTATCTCTAAAGCTTTATTCATAATTGATATTGGCTAATAGAATAGATCTTTATACATAAATAGAAAATTGTTACAACCAAACATCTCATAGTAGTCTACCTCAGCAGACACTGAGGAAGAACTAATGTTCCAAATAGTTTTTCTAAAGGTTTATCTATTTACTTAAGGGGGAGGACAGTGGGAGAGAGAGAGATCTCAAACAGATCTCCCACTGAACCAGGAACCCAAAGTGAGGTTCAATCTCACAGCCCTGAGATCATGATCTTAGCCAAAATCATGAGCCACCCAGGTGCCCCTCAAATAATTTTTATACTCTATTCAATGTTTTCCAAATTAAGACTAAATTATTTTAACTGCCTTATTTATTACAAACTGTTAGGGAGGCAAAACATCTTCGTTACTGTTAGTATCTCTATCTTTCAATTGTTTCATGTTCATTTTGTTAACAAATGAATGAAACTTTCATAGAAGACTTAATCCAGAACTTTGATTTTACAAAAATTAACAGGTTCTTTTCAGTTTGCTCTTATATAAACTTCTGTTTAGATATAGTGTCTTCTCCAGAAAGTTTGAACTGGTTTTTTAATTAAACAAAACTATCATAGAATGTCCAAATCTAACAACCTCATGCACTAACAAAACATGAAATTTTGTATATATAACACAGCTAACTACTTTGTTCTCACTGATTTATCTCTGATGCCATTAAGCACAATTAGAGCCCCCCCATTCTGTAATTCCTAGTCTATTTATCTGTAAATATTTATCTTCTCCTGTACTATGTAATAATGACAGATACTCTGTGTAACATTTTGTGTTTTTTCTTCACTTATTTATAACACAAAGCAATGCTACTGGCTATTTGTCAAATAAACTTTCTCTAATAATAATGAACAAGTAATGAATTTATATAAATTGACCTGAAACCTCTGGCAGCATAAAGATATGTTTTGATGAAAATAGGGAAGCGATCTAGAAAAGGTACCACCAATAATTTCAGTTATTCTTCTGTGTCTACACTAATAGCACCTTTTTATTTCTTCAACCAATAAACTAAAAAGCTGTTAGATTGGGGCACTGTTTGTGATGTTAAGCATGGTCATCAAGAAAATGGCATTTTCAGTGGCTTTAAGGAAGAAATTCCAAAAATTTGTAACATATCACATTTCCTGGCCTGAGAGTATCCAAGGTTCTTTGTCCTTTGGTAAACTTTTAGAAATATAGTACTGTGTTCTCACAAGAGATGAGAAACAAAGTATGATCCAGTTCTTTCTGAATTAAATATTCTTTGCTTTCAGGGAAACAATGCTGCAAAGGTTGTAGAGACTTCATTTTAGATATGGTTGTAAAAGTAGCAACATAGAGCAAGGTTTTGCTGCTAAGAAGATGGAAACATGCCTGTGCACTGTGTGAAATAGAGCATTGTCCCTAAAGCAGCCACAACTGCTAACAGTTGTTTCAGGAATCAAATTGAACAGACACCTAGAAGTAGAGCCATTGTGTCTGCTTTTCAGACAATTTCGCCCAAGTCAAAGAAGACCTAAATTTATGAAGTATATTAGATAAGGGTAATTATTTTAGTTTATATAATTAATCTTTATTTTAACAAAAGTTTTACTTCAACAAAACTCTCCCTAATGAATTAACATGCAAATACACACACACACACACACACACACACACCCCTTGAGGGACACACAAGCAACTGTTGGTTTGTTTTTTTTTTTTCAGCCTTATTAATGTGTAATTGACAAGTAAATATTGTATATTCTTAAGTGTACAGCTTGATGTTTTGGTATATATACACATTGTGAAACAATCACCACAATCAAGCAGTAACATACCCATCACCTCACATAGTTAATTTTTTCTTTTATTTTCTTTCTCTGTGTGTATGGATGTGTAGGAGTGTGTGTGTATGTGTGTGTGTGTGATAAGAAGGTTTAAGATTTATCCTCTTAACAAGCGTCAACTATGCAATTCAGTATTGTTAACAATAGTCATATTGCCGAACATTAGATCTTCTGAACTTATTTAGCTTGCATAACTGAAACTTTGTCCCTTTTTACCTACATATATTTCCTCATCTCCTCCTCTTTAATGAGGAGGAAATGACATTTAACAATGTCATCAAAGCCAAACTATGGCAAACAAAGAAGGAATTTAACTTATTTTTTACTAACAGCATTATTTCAGAAAGTTAATTTAAAAAAATCATCTCACCTGTTTAAGTCAGTCACTCTCACACCCACCCACATTTCTTTAGAGTGTAAGGTTTACTTGCCCTACTGAGACTTTATAAATTGAATTTAAAATAAAATTATAATTATTTTCATGACTTGAATTTAGATCAACTCAAATTCAATTTCTATTACTACCTAGATTTTATCTCTTTACTAAAGATTATATTCATTAAGTCCATCTCATTCACCTTAAATTAGAGGAACAAATTAGTAGTTTTCCAAGTTACTTTGTCTTGCCAAAGTTGTGGTAAGACTTTATCACATTCTGATAAAACCTCGGCAAGACTTGGACAAGACTTTCAGTATTGGAACAGATATAAGAGATAATTTGATTGGAACAGATATAAGAGATAATTTAACACTTTAAGATTTTTAGCAGGCAGGAAAATGGACTAAAATATGTCAGATTGTTGGTATGATTTACCAGTCTATGTCAAAGTGTTGAAGAAGAAAGCTGAGAACTAGTAAAGAATTCTATGCCTAAAGCAGCAAGCTGTCAAGTCACAAAATGACACAACAAAAAATAAAAATCCAAATCAGGAAGACAATTGTGTCCCTTGGGAAGAATCATAAAAGCATAGCCTCCACACTCGAGTGGAGTGGGATGTACTGACCTACTCCTCTCAAAAAAAGGAAAAACCCAATGACAATCTCAATACATTGTGTTTCCTTTCTAAATATAACAGGCGTACTAATGTGTTCTGTTCTCATTGCATTTAATTTTTCTTTAAATTCATTTTTAGAAAATCACTAGCTATAGCACAACTACAGTGGCATAGGTTTTATTTCATTGAAATTTTAACCAGACTAAATGATAATCACATTCTTTTGGGGCATATTTCTAGTTTCTGTAGAAGAGAATTAACAAGCTGTTGTTTATATCCTTGGTGGAAAAAAAAAAAACATCAACTCAGAAACTGCTTCTTTTCAAGCAGGTGTTTCAGTGTATATAAAGAACAATTATATCTAATAGCCATATCCCAATATAACTTTTTTGTTCTTAGGTAGTTCTCTTTGAGGATAATAATGCCAGGGAAAGACAGATGTTAAGATTTATATTTTTTAAAGCTAATCCACTTCTGGTTTACATCTTTGTAACTAAATTTTTTGCCTGTGAAGTATACAGATAATTACAAGTGTTATTAAGAATTTTCTGAGGAGTACTGCCCTACTGCTGTCTACTAAATCCTTTGAGCCTGTGCATAAAAATAACATAGCTTTCACTGATCTCTGTATCTGTATCTCATCAACCTCTTAACTCTCTGTACTTATATAATAAATGATATTATAGATTATATAATATTAAATATTTTTGTGTCTATGTTAATGTCAGTCTCTTCCAATAAATTGTGGGCTCCATAAGAACAGGTATACCATGGGTTTTTTGTTCATACATTATTTCCTGACTTTTTAGTGCATATGATGCACAGCAGAATTTAAAAGAAAAACATTATTTGAATAATACCCATATGCATAAGTGAAATTCTTTGCTTGGGTAATTATAAAAATCTCAAAAAGATTTGTTGAGAATGACTATATTCTATTTACTAGAATAAAAACTATATTTATTTCATTATAAACATTTATGCACAATATATCACAAAGAATAGAAAATTTAATTCTGACATCAGTGGCCAGATAGCTCTCACTAAAGTACTGGTGAGCTATTGGCCCCTCCAATGGTTCTTTATGGGTCTCTTTTGAATGTCCTCCTATTTCTGTGTCGCACAGTTATGAAATCTCCATTTATAACAGTGTGCTTTTTATTAATCACAGAGAACGCTTGTTTTTTGCTGTTATGTCCAGTAAATTTTAGAGTCTTCAACTCCTATGAATTTTATCTTGTTTATTCCTGAAGAATTTTCAATTCCTGTAAAATATTCTTCAGCTCTTTTCTGGAATGCAAAGAATTCCTTTAGAAATATCTTAATGCTTGCAGAACTTGCTTCTAAAATTTGTTAGTCAGAATAAGAGATGTTCTTAGACAGATGTTCCTAGATATTGCTGTTAACTACTACTGAGATTAAGCTCTATCTAATGATCTGTAAATCATACGGCTTTCCTGTCTGGTGGAAACCAGCACTATTTCCAGTCCTGTATGAAAGATAGGAACAGCTTCTTTTAATCTTCTTAGCTGATTCTTTTCCCAGCCTTGAGTGGTGTTTGTTCATGCATGTGATCATTAATGTTCTGCTGAATAGTCAAGAGAGATGTTCTATGTGTTCTATGTAGCACTCTCCCTTCCAACTCTAATCAACAAAGTCTAGACTCCCTGACCTTCTTATCTTTCATCAATATTACTCAACTCATAGAGTCTTTTCGGTTCTACCTGGGTTCCTCTTCCCAATCGCCTAAAAATTGTCTCAGTGAGGTAAACTGAGACTGTCAAACTAGAATGCACCTTGTGTGCTTTCCATCTCTAAGGAATCATCTTCCTTGAATACTTGATACCCAATGTTTTCAAAATTGTCATATGTTCTGTTGTTGCAGTTGTTTCTGTTTTTTAAATAGACTTTTTTTTTTTTTCCCCAGTTTACACAACAAAACTAAGCAGGAACTACAAAGAGTTCTCACACATGCTGCTAGTGGTGGGGGATTCTGTGTTGCGTGAATGGGGGCTGTGTTTCTTAGATTCCCCAAGAAAGATTTACATGCAGATCCATACTCCAAAAAAGACAGCCAGAAGGAAAGTAGTAACACAAAGCAGATTATTAAGGACAGGATACTTAAGACAGGAGAACAGGCAGGCCCAGAGGTAACAACTGCACAATGGTTAAGTGTCTTTTCTTTTAATGTTTGTTTAAATTATGGGTCATAGCTGGGGTTGTCTCTGACTAAGGTTGTTTCCAATCATCTAAGAGACTCCTCCTACCAGTTGGGAGGGGGCATTTTGGACCTTGTGAATTTTGCTGGAACTGTGATGGCCATCTTCCCTATGGGGGCTGAGGGAGTCAAAACTGCAGTGTAAATATATTATAATGAAGCAGTAAGTTATTGCAGGACTGAGGCTGGGAAGGACAGGGCATGCTCTCCACCTGCTGTTTCATCGCACTGGGAAGTGAGACACAAGGAAACCACTATGACTACCATTCTTGCCTCCGGCTCATATCTAGCTATCTACTCTATCAGTCTCCTACTGCACCTCACACACAGTCTGCCCAACTGTCAACATGGTGTACTGCAGTGGTAATTTGTTAAAATCTAAGGCCTTTTATTTATGCTCTTCTTTTCCTTATGTAGATCCAAATTTCTGACCTATATCATTTTCCTTGTTTCTAAAGAACTTCTCAAAAACATTCTTTGCAAAGCAATGTTCTGTCAATGAATTCCCCCAATTTTTGTTTGTCTGAGAAAGACTTCATTTATCTTTCACTTTTGAAGGATGATTTTGCAAGGTACAGAATTTGGGGTTTTGTTTTTTGTTTCCTCAACACTATTAATATTTCCCCCTACTCTCTTCTGGCTTATATGGTTTCTGAGAAGAAGTCAAACACAGTTTTTATTTTTGTACCTCTGCTAGGTTAGGCATTTTTCCCCTCTGGATTCTTTCAGGATTTCCCCTTCAGCTTTGATTTTCTGTAATTTGAAAATGACATGTCTCAGTATAGTGCAGGCATTTATTCTGCTTTATAGTCTCTGAACTTCTTTGCTCTCTCTATGATATTAATTTAGATAAATTTCCTATCATTATCATTTCAAACCTTTTCTCTGTCCCTTTCTCTCTTTCTTCTGGTATTACCATTGCACATGTGTTATAGTTTTCATAGTTGTGTCATGGTCCTCGTACACCCTATCTATTCTTTTCTGTTTTTTTTCCCTGTCTTGGTTATCTTTGTTTTTTTTGGTTTTCTAAGTTTTTATTGTTATAAACTCGTGCTCTGAGATTATTTCCTCAGCCAACTCCAGTCATTTCTATTACAATGTCTTCCCCCGCCTCCTTAGCATTTCTTTTTGGTTCTTTCATAAGATTTCCACCTCTTTGCTTAAGTTAACTTTCTGTCCATAATCTTGTTAAAAATGGTTAGAAGTCCCATGGCAGTTTCTGCTCATGAGTCATTATTCTTGTAAGTTATTACTCCCTGTATTTACCTGTGTGAATCTATAATTCTGGGGGCAACAGTTTTCCCTGTGTCCTCCCAGTTCTTGAGGAGCCAATAAGAGTTGTTGATTTCTCCAAATATTCAGATTTTTAAAGCTGCGATAGAGTAGTTATGTCTAGTCTCCTTATATATGGATCTCTATGCAGGAGTCCAGAATTTCTTCTCTGAAATTCCTCTCAATCCATCTGTTTTAATTATTCTTCCTTATTTTGTTCTGTAATAGTTAAGATTCTTGAGAAAGCAGTTTAACAACTTTTTTTTTCAATTTATATCTGATCTTCAGACCACACATCAGACATGAATTCATTTCCCCTGAGTATAGTCTTTGTCATATTTTCACTAGAGATAAAATCTGCTTCTTTCTTCTTTTAAATCTGGACTTGCCTTAGTGAATCAGAAGTCCTGGAAGAGATATTTCGGCATTTTCAAAGCTGGTTTAGAGAAAATTTTCAATCCCTGCCTAGATGTTGGAACATTCCTTCTGAGGAAGCTAGCTATCATGTTTAAAGTCAGACTATATACTAAGACCTCCATGCGGTGAGAAGCCACATCAGTTGGAGAGGCCCTAAAGAATGAGACACTATGCCAAGAAAGAAAGAAAAGCCAGGAAGGTCAGTTACATGAGTGAAGTGGCCAACTAGAAGTAGATCCTCCAGTTGAAGTTGTGTCTATATGAATAAGACACAACATGCCCAAAGAAGTCCTCCTCAAATTCTGATTCATAAGTTCATAAACAATTTTCCCAAATGTTCCAGGTGATTTATCTAACCACCTGTGATTAAACTGATTTAAATACAAATCCAAATTTACCTCTCTCCAAAACTGCTCTTTAGTGAAAGCAAAATATACAGAAATCTGTCATCTTAACTTTGCATGGGAATCTATAGTTAAGGTCATAATGAATTTTTCTTTTTTAACTAAAAAAGCACTACATGGTTGAAAAAAAATGGCATCAATTATAAATAAGGTCTGTTTAGGAGAGTGTGAATAATTCAGAATAAAGCATTAACAAAAATAAACTCAAAATAATGAACCAAAAACCTCAAAGACACAAACAAAGAAGAAATCTAATAGGGTGGTCAAAATGTATGTAAATATGCTGGAATCAAGTCTTCTTCTTCTTCTCCTTCTTCTTTTTTTTTTTTTTTTTTTTTTTAAAGATTTTTATTTGTTTGCCAGAGAGAGAAAGCATAAGCAGGAGAATCAGCAGGTAGAGGGAGAGGGACAAGCAGGCTCCCTAATGAGTATGGAGCCCAATGTGGGACTTGATCCCAGGACCCTGGGATCATGACCTGAGCCAAAGGCAGACACTTACCTGACTAAACCACCCAGCTACCATGAATCAAGTCCTTTTTAAGAAATGTAGGAGCGTAACCTGGTGATTCACAGACCTGTACCCATAGGGATAAAAATATATGTTTATAAAAAAAAAAAAAAAGAAATGTAGGAGCGTGTGGAATTTATCAGTGAGCATAAAACACCTGTAACTAAGGACAAGTGTTTTTACAGATCATTTTTTTTGTGGAAGATAAATGGCCAATATCCAGGAATGTTCTGATTATAGTTTAGAGCTGGAGATGATTTTAAGAACATCTGGTTGAAATGCAGAATACGAGGACAGAGAGGGACTGACACCTGCATTTTAGTTCTGTGAACAAGTATCCATTTTGAAACTTTATAAACTGCTATTAAAGATGCAAAGAACATAGTATCTATCCATGTTTTAACACATCTCACTTATATGTCTAAAATAATTTTCAGAGTATATCTATTGTTGATATACAATATCATTGTATAACAGTGTTGTTGTTATACAACATTTTCAAAATTTTAAGACTATGTTTTAAAGCTATTTGTTTACACTGACAATTTTGCTCAAATGCTATGTGATTCAAGAATATTTTGAGATTTCTGCTCATAGAAAAACATCTGGAGTTGTGAATTGTTAGCATGTTATAAAATTGATCTGTTTTATCACAGTTCCCTTCTCGCTAATTGTCCACCAAAGACTGGTGGAAGCTTTTGGTAACTTTTCTGCAAGTCAGCAGTAAAGGCAAGATTTCCCATAGGTTACTACAATAAGAAGTCTCTTGCCTTCTACACCAAAATCCATATTGACAACTTGCCATAGGCCTGAGGGCAAAATCTAATTAGCAGAACTTCATTTCCCAAAATAAATTAATTCAATCTAAACTTGGCTTAAAATGACTGAACTCTTACAGAACACTTAAAAATTATTACAAATGACTGACTGTAATTATGTACTCTTGTCAGGTTTTCTTCTACTTAGGAGTTATCCAAGAAACAAGGCATTCTGTTGAAATACTTCTAATATCCCTTCACAAGACACGCAATGTCCTTCATATTTTGACCTTTACTTTGCTGTCCGAGTAAATCTCCCACTTCTCCACCCAGAACAAAATTAAACTATCTATATGCTTTGAGAGTGTGTATGTGATATGTGTATATTTGTATACCTAATTACATACTGTCTCCTCTGTTTAAAATGCTCTCCCTTCACTAATATTTGGAAATATTATAATTGTAACTTGAATCACTGCTCTGAATAGACATCTTCTGAAAAGTATTACTTACTTGTCCAATAGAGTTTGAAGTTTCTGCCCTTTCATATAACCTTTTATTGGGGTGATTATCTTACTATCAGTGTTAGTTTTATCCTGTGTACCCATTAGATTTTAAGTTCCTAAAAGTCTAGGATATCGTTATATTCCTCTTTATTTCCAAGGAGCTTATTTATTAAGTAAATGTTCATAAGTATTTGCAGAATGAATGAATAGAATGAGGCTAAAACTTTTCAACACACTGCAGGTAAATGAGACCTGCACTAGTAGGGGCATTGTGCCTCAAGTCATATAATGTCACCCTGAGGGTAAAAAGAGATAAAAATCTAGCAGACAGCATTTGGTTATGTCTTAATTATAATGTGTATGATACATATAGTGATATAAATGTATCATGCTAATTTAACTTCAATATTCCTCACTTAGATGCTGTCCCAAAATAGATTCTCCTTCCATATAAAACTGTTTTCAGGTTACAGAGATTTTTTTTTTTTTTCAAATACAGTATAGGTGTGGGTAATACAATGCTAAATATGAGTGGTCTCTTCAAAGTGTAGCATTTCCATCCCCCAAGATAACCACTGAGGAGTGGAAATACAATTTTATTTTGGTTATTCTAAATAAAATATAAATAAAACCTTACTGGTATTTATGTTATGGATTTATTCTGGTAACATTCATTTAGCCTTTATATCAGATGATTCAATATCTATTAAACATAGTGTCTAGCACAAAGATGTGGTCAATAATGTTGAAATTAAGATGCAATAACTTATAGCCCTTATTATTTTTTAAAATGTTTTATTATTATTTTGGAATAATATTTTATAGTATTTTTTATAGTAGTGAATTAAACACTTTGGTTAATTTAAAATGAAATAAGCATGGTTTAGGAAAAAATGTTTGGACTTTCTTCCTTTAAATTCATATGTTAAAATCCTAATCCTGGATGTGATCATTTTAGGAGATAAGACACTCAGGGGGTATTTGGTCATAAGGGTGGAGCCACCTTCATAAATTTTATTCATGCCTTTATAAAAGAAACCTCAAAGAGTTCTCTCTGCTTTCAGCCATAGGAATATATAAGGAGAAAATAGCTATCTGCAACCTGGGAAGAGAGTCCTCAACACCAATGCGCTTATGATGGTCCCCTACTCTTAAACCTCCAAGCTCCAGAACCATAAGAAATTAACATGTTGTTAACAATCCTCAGTTTATGGCATTTTGTTACAGCAACCTGAACTAGCGTAAAGCAATAATCTTGCTTCACATATTTTTTCCACCTATTTTATTCAAAATACTCATTCACAAATCATTAACTAAACACTCAGCGTGAGTTGGCCACTTCCACACAAAACAACCAGACATCTTTCCTTAAAGACGTCACATTTTAGGGACGCCTGGGTGGCTCAGTTGGTTAGATGACTGCCTTCAACTCAGGTCATGATCCCAGAGTCCAGGGATCGAGTCCTGCATCGGGCTTCCAACTCCCCCGGGAGTCTGCTTCTCTCTCTGACCTTCTCCTCGCTCATGTTTTCTCTCACTGTCTCACTCTCTCAAATAAATAAATAAAGTATTTTAAAAATAAAAGAAGTCACATTCTAGCAGGGAAAATAAGCAATCAACATATTAGTAAACTATATGACACATAAGATTGATAATAGAAACTATGAAACATACAGAAAGCGTGAAGTAGGAGTACTCACTGGGAGTGGAGCATAACATCAAATTTGGTTGTATTTTCTTGCTACTTTAATTGACGCTAGTAATGTTCAAAGATATGGGTAAAGTTGTTAATTTCCCAATTAAAATAATCTTAACAACTCAGTTTTATATTTGTATAAGTCTATAGAGAAAACAACTATTTTTGTCTTTTGTTGAGGTCCTTATTTAAGATATACATTTGTTGAATTGACCAAATCAATTAGTCCTTTTGAAATGGTATTGAAAGCCTTATATTCCACATTCCACTTGTAAGAAGATATATAAGCAAGGCCAGTTTTAGTTACATAGTAAGAAAAGAAGTCCCATCATTTTAATAATTTTATAGTAACAAGCAGAGAAAAAAAAGACACCGATTAGAGACAACTCATCCCACGTGAGGATGCAATCCACTTTCAATGGTTTGATTTCACTTAATTCTTCAAAATTACCAAGAGGTAATTATTTCACAATTCCTTTGCAGTTGTAGAAATCAGGGATCAGGGATCAGGAGAGTTAAGTAACTACCCAGAGTTATGCTTAGATCAAGTAACAAAACTACAACATGAATCTGGCTTATCTGACTCCAAAGTCAATGGTCTCTTCACTATAGCTTCAAATATTCATCTTTTCCTGCAATCTTCTTTTAATGCTAATATCAGCTAAAATGGTTCTAAACAGAACAGAAGCACAATTTTGATACTGTGAATTTGTACTATCCTCATTTTCCACCTTTAGGTTCTTATGTAGGACAAAGATAAAAATTCAAATTTGCTTGGACTCTTACAATGGTCGAATCATTTTTATATGTGAAGAACTTTCCTAAAATAACAAACAAGTGCCCATTTCTTTCATTATTCTTTTGTGGTATGCTAATTAGTTCTCCCAGCTCCTGTGGCATTTTCTTCTGAATCGGGCCACAATGATTTACACATGAAAATCAATTATTGAAATGATGATGCACCAAAAGGATGGACAGTGATGAAATGCCATAGAATTCTTATTTTCAAAACAGTTGAATAATATAATCTTAACTGCATTAATTCTCCAGTGCTATTATCTTTAGAATGAATCACCTGTCACAACCCATATGTTAAAATTGGCTCTTTCACTGAAAGCTACATTCATCTATAATTGATCTTACTAAAAGTAGGGTAGAAAGTTCAAAACTTATACAATACCATTAATCATAAGCCTTGTTGGCAACAACAAAAATAATAGAAACTGCTATTAATCAGGTGTTTTCTTTATGCCAGGTATTGTGTGTATATGAGTGTATTTATGCATAGTTTCATTTTATTCTTACACTAAAAATTTGTTTTAGCAATGAGGATCAAATAACAAACAGGATTTAATAATTTTCCAAAAGCCATAGGGTTATTAAGTCACATGGCTAGAATTCAAATCTAAATTTTCCTGACTATAAGTATATGGTCTAGTATAAAGTTTCCTTTCTGGAAGTATCATAAACTTATCAGCATTCATTTGGAGTGTAGATTTCTTCTCTGTGTTTATTATCAAAGAAGGTAATTTACATGATTACTCTACACTAGCAGTTTTCAAAGTATGGTCCACTAGGGATATCAGACAAACTTCTGGGGGAATGTAATGAACAGAACAATTTTCACAATGATACCAAGACAATGCTCACTTTTTTCATTGTGCTGGCTTTTACACTGATGGTACAAAAACAGTGGTGGCAAAACTATTGATGCCTTAACATCAACCAAGGCAGTGAAATCAAGCTAAACTATGACTATATTTCTCATCTCCATATATTCACAGAAACACGATGACTAATGAATTAATAAATACATAATAAAATAAAAAATATAAAATAGTAAATAAATAAATAAAATATACAAAATTAAAAAAAATAAAAACAATAGATAAATAACTGAGTAAAGCAATAAACAAACACAAAACAGTTTTTCTGAGAAATGTCCTTGATAAAGCAGGAAAAATATATTAATTGTGTCAAATGTTGAAACTTGAACACATGTCTTAAACATTCTGTAAGAAAAATGAGATGTACCTGGAAAGCACTTCTGCTTTATACCAAGGTTCAATCCAGGTAAAATATTTGCATGATTATTGTGAGTTGTGAGTTGAATTAGCTTCTTTTTTCATGAAACATAATTTTTATTTAGAACAATGGCTGACAGATAAAGCATAGTAATTTACACTTTGGTATTTAGCTAAAATGTTCTTGAAAAGAAATGAAGTGAACTTGTTATTTCAAGAGAAACAATTGACAGCAATAATGACCAATCATGAAATTCAATCTCTCAGGAGAAGGTTATAATTTTGGAGGATTACTTTTGTCATTATAAATTTGACAGTTTACCAAGATAGAATAATGTATTTTAATGTAACAGAATTAGAAGAATTCATTGATTTAGTTTCAGAATCTACATGTCAACTTAACTTTAAAGAAACCATTAAGAAAGTTGCTGAATTTTAAATAGTATCAAAGAAACATGTCTTTCATTCTCTGAAAAAAATTACCAAAACATTCCTTTCCCAACTACATATGTGTATGGTTGTATTTTCTTCATATAGCTCAACTAAAACAGCATAATTGAACAGATTGAATGTAGAAATAGATACAGGAGTCCAGCTGTCCTTTGTTAAACCAAACATTAGAGAGTTTTATAAAAACTCTTATAAAAAACTTATAAAAAAGTAAAAGTTATTGCTAGTTTCTTTTTAATTTTCCATTTAAAAGAATCATTATCTGAGGGCACCTGGGTGGCTCAGTTGGTTAAGCATCTGACTTGATTTTAGCTCAAGTCATGATCTCAGGGTCCTGATATTGAAACTTGCTTTGGGCTCCATGCTAGATGTAGAGCCTGCCTAAGAATCTCTCTCTCTCCTCTCCCTTTTCCCCCTCTGCACAGCTCACAAATGCCTATGCGATTTCTCTCAAAAAATATATATTTCAACATGTATGTTATAGATTATCTTTTTATCTTTAAAGCATTCAATAGATATTTTTAAAGTTTCTCAGTTTTAATTTCCAATATTTTAACCATCGGTAGACATAATCCACTTTAAAAAAGTCTTTAAGGTCTTAATAATTTTTTTTTAAAGTGTGAAGAGGCTCTGAGATCCAAAAGTTTGGAAACTTTGCGGTAGACATGAGATCTTTTAAAGAGGTTATATTTTATTCCTTTTTTTTTCTTCTTTTTTTCTTGATATATATATTATGACATTGGAAAATTTCAAGATCAGTAAATATTGAATAAAAAATAAACATTTTATGCATTTTAAGTGTTTTCAATGACATAAACTGTTTTTTTCTGCACAGGATTAAATTGTCCATTTTCTTAATAAGTATAGTTTCTCAGCATAGAATGGTGGTTACAAGGGCAGGGGAGGCAGAAATGAGAAATGCTGCTCAATGTGTATAACGCTTTTTTTTTTTAGATTTTATTTATTTATTTGACAGACAGAGATCACAAGTAGGCAGAGAGGCAGGCAGAGAGAGAGAGAGGGAAGCAGGCTCCCTGCCGAGCAAAGAGCCCGATGTGGGACTCCATCCCAGGACCCTGAGATCATGACCTGAGCCGAAGGCAGCGGCTTAACCCACTGAGCCACCCAGCTGCCCCTCTAAGTTAATTGTTATACATCTTTTTTCATTATTAGCTCGTGAACTTCTGTGACAAAGGACTTTAACTTCTTCATCTTTTTATTCTCCACTTAACCCAGCAGAGTGCTTTGCAATTTAGTTGCTCCTTAGTTTTTAACTGGCTTGACTTAAGAAACCTGAGAAGATAAAGTTTGAAATACCAAATTTGGGAAGACAGATAAAGGGACAGGATGTGAAGGTGACTTTCTGGGACATTTAATCTCTCCTCAGTATTGTCTTTTATTTTGGTAGGTCTGTGTACTAAAGACAGACATTTCTGAATCATAGGAAGTGTGCCAGAAAGATAACAATGGAGGTGGAAGAATGATTATATCTTCTCAGGCTACTCCAGTAAGTGCTGTAACATCAAAATCAATACTGCAAAATGAAATCCCAAGAATCATTTGTGACAAAACAAAAACAAAACCTTGTTTGACCAAAGATTTATCCTAAATTTAAGATGTATCCACAGTGGAATAGAGACAGTCTAACCTAACCTAGTGTACCAATGGTGTGACCTCCTTCACAAGTTATTAACAAGAGAATATAACAAATCTCCATGTGGAATTTTTTTCTAAGAGAAGAACATTCGGCATTTCAAATATGAAGTAGCAACACAATCTGTTATTGCCAACTAGGGCCATTCTGGACACAGCATGTGACATGTTCTTCAGATTAGTCTCATTTCCAACTCATTCTAATTAGAATTTATGTTGGGTCCCAGTGCACTAAAGAGAAGTTGGACTGGAACTTGAAATAAAAGGAAAGTTCTTATTTATTTATTTGTTACTAAAAAGTATTTGAAGTATTGACTGGGGCACACATAGGACTATTTTATTTATAGTCTAACACAGTATAATAAAAAGTGGAAAGAAGCATTCTCTTCCACTTTGTAACTCAGCATGTTAGTGCTTTGGCAGCTTGAGAATTCAATGTATCAAAGCATTTTAAGCTAGAAAAAGAGTTGTGGATCTAGAAGCCCATAGCAACAATGTCCCCCCCAAAAAAAACAAAAGCAAAAACAAACAAAAAAACTTAACATATTCATAATCATATATTAAACAGATCTGGTGCCTCCTAAAATTAGTCACAATGGACTCTGCAGCAGGTAAATTCCTGCTGGTGAGACAAGGACAGTCAGAAAAAGATTTTATATGTAAGTAATTTCAAATATATCTGTCCATCTTTTGTTCCCAATTGCAATCTCATTCACTCAAAAAGATAACAGTATGCATCTAATCTTTAAAACTCTCTATCTCCAGCCCCCAGTCATTCCTAAACCTTTGGCCAGCCAATACTTGGCTGATATGGGCTGGTCAATAGATGGCACATCCTCCTATTACTAAAAGTGTTAGTAAAACACTTGAATTTTCAGAAAGAAAAAAATAATTATAATTAATTGCTACTTTGAGTCTGAATTATAATCATAGAACAAGTCTGCAAATACCCCCACAATCATGGTGACAAATCTCGCTTGACATTGAAATAATGTTGCCTTAGGGCTAAATGCTTTAATTGCCCCAGACATTCATTATCCTGTAGCCTTGGACAATTCTTTTACCCACTTGTTTCCCTCAAACTCATCACATTTCCTTGCATTGCCTCTATTTCAGCTGGTAGCTTTGCTTTCAATTTCACAGACAGAATGGAAATAATGACAAGTGAACTCCAAGCTTCCTATATATATATATATATATATATATAGAGAGAGAGAGAGAGAGAGAGAGAGAGAGAGATTTTATTTATTTATTTGACAGACAGAGATCACAGAGAACCAGGCAGAGAAAGAGGAGGAAACAGGCTCCCTGCTGAGCAGAGAACCCGATGCAGGGCTCGATCCCAGAACCCTGAGATCATGACCTGAGTCGAAGGCAGAGGCTTTAACCCACTGAGTCACCCAGGCGCCCCCAATTTATATTTTTAATCTCTGCTTTAGTCATACCTCATTTTTTAAATAATTTCAATGGATTAAAATATTTTTCTTTCTTTGAATTCCTCTACTCTACCCTACCAAAAGAAACCACTATAGTAATTTATACTATATCATTTTTCCTTGCTATTAAATTATTTCTCTCAGACTATAGCATGTAGTAATGTCTATCATCTTTAAAAAATTATTTGAATTTTCATTTTGTTCCAGGTAATATTCATTTCTGTGCACCCTTTTCCAGTAAGATGGCTTCAGTTATTTACACTCAGGGCCTGCCCTTTTTTTTCTCTATTTGAAATTTTATCATTAAATCTAATGTATATCAAAGAAAACATTTTAATACATGTGGGTTGTAAAACAGAGCTATTACCTATTCACTTTGCACTCAACCTATCAGATCTGTATTAACAGTATTAAATGTACCTGAGTGCTTCTGCTGCTATTTGTAACATTGGTTCCTTATTTTTTATGGATAATATGGTGTCACATGCTATGAATGAATCATTATATATTCTGTATGTTTTGATTGTCCACATTTTTAAATTTTCATTGTTATTACAATCTTCCATGAGCATTTTAGTATGTGTTCTTAGTATATATAGAAGTGTAATTACCATGGCATAGGATATATACATACTATTCACAATTGTTGTTCAAGACTGTTGTACCAACTTATCCTTCCACAAGTGGGAAACAAGAGTTAACTGTTGTTGTTCCAATGTTGCCAACATCTGTTTTCTTAAATTTCAGAATAACTGAGTATTAGTATATTATCTCACTTACGTTAACTTGCATTCCATTGATCACCTGTTAGGCTCAAATTCATGACTTGCATTTATGTGCAGTTGTTCTTTATTTATACTTTCTTTCTTATGTAAAATGTCTTATTTATGTATGTCTTTGTATGTTTTCCTATCGGATTGTTGGGATTTTATTGATTGATTTGTAGGATTTTTTAATGTGTTCTGTATATAAGCTTATTGTTGGTGATGTGAATATGAAGTAATATAAAGTATTAATATGAAGATATCTTTCAGTAATTGTTTTTCACTTGAGTTATACTTTGAATACCATCTAATTCACCCTTCTAGAGTGCCAATTCAGTGACTGTGTGTGTGTGTGTGTGTGTGTGTATTCACAAAGATGTACAACCACATTTTGACTGCTTGCTCTTTACCTCATTGGTGAGAAAGAGAATCCCACGTTAGGGTTATGAGGATGGCCAAACACCTGATACCTGACACGGGGCAGATGAGATTGACATCAGTTTAGTCATCACATACACTCAAATCTTAGGGGGGAGATATAGCATACCACACAGGTCCACATAGAAGTTGCACTCAAGAAGAGAATAAACAAACAGGGACAGCAGGAGGTAGGTTTTGGAATAGTAGGAGGGTAGAGTGATCCTTTGTTCCCACAAGAGAATGTGATTGTTTTGTTGCTATTGTTTTGTTTTTTTGTTTTGTTTTGTTTTGTTTTGTTTTTGGATAATTCCACAGAGTGACAGGGAACTGAAACCTGCTACTTAGGGATAAAGAGGAATTTTGCCTGAAACTCATTTCCCTGTGATAAGGAGGGTTGTTTGGTGAGGTAACTTTATCCACAGTAGACTGGGGAGAATGGGTTAGTTAGGCCATGAGAACCATACCCCCCACTCCCATTTCAGATGTTTAGGCAGCATATATTGAACCTTCATAATATTGAACCATGATAGTCAAATACTTTCTAATTCTAGTACATTTTTATCACCCAGGATTAATCCACATACCCATTAAGAGTCACTCTACAATCCTCCTTTCCCCTGACTTTCTATCTCTGTGGATTTCTTTTTTCTGGATATTTCATATAAATAGGGTAATATAGTATTTGGTCTTAATATTGAACTTCTTTCATTTAGCATCTTTTCAGGGGTCATCTATATTGTAGCATGTATCAGCATTTGATTGCTTTTTATGGCTGAATCGTATCCCATTGCAAGGACACACCATATTTTGTTTGGTCACTCAACAGTTTGTAGACAACAGTTTTGTTACCACGTTTTGTTATTATGGATAATACTTATGTAAGTATTATGTATTTTATGTGGATGCCCATTTTCAACTCACTCTGGTATGTCCCAGAAGAAGAATTGTGGGTCATATGCTAAGTCTATGTTTGAATTTTTGAGGAACCACCAGACTGTTTTCCAAAGCAGCTACACCAGGTTACATTTTACATTATGGCATTTTCAAAGTTCAATGTGAAGTTGATTTATTTGTGTGGTGTGATATAAAGATAAACATCATTTATTTTTCAATATTCATAACTAAAATTGTCTTAGGAAACTTCTATCTTACAGTCCCTTCCAGTAATCTGGAATCACACCTTTGTTATAAATTAATGTTTAAGTTTCTTTATTTTATTCTACTTTTCAGTATCTTATACTTTCTCTTCCTATAATAATTTTGAACAAAATTTTGACCCCTGGTAGGAGCACCTCTCCCACTTTCTACTCCTTGGGAATGATTTATTTTTTGACCTTTTGTCTTATCATATGAACTTTAAAATTAACGTCATATTCTTCAAAGAATTCTTCCTAAGATTTTCACTGGGACTGCATTGGGTTGCTCAATCAGCTCAAGGAGTATTAGTATCTTCATGTTTGTGATTCTTGCCTATCATGTGCATGATATATTGTTCATTAATAAAACACCCAGATATAAGTATCTGATTTTATTTATCTGTAAACTGTATAACAAGTAAAATGAGGTTTTTATATTAATTTATTATAATTCCAACTATTCAACTCAGATTAAGGATCACATGTTTTGCTGCCCAAATCTCCCTTTTTGTCTAAATAAGGCACTTGAATATCCTCAAGTTTGCAGTAGGTCCCTTCAACTCCAATCACATTCATGCATAATAATAAAACTTTCCAGACCCCACATAAAGGACCTAATTGAAATCCTCTTCTATTTTAGAGTTTATAAAAGATAAAATGGGATAAAACAACAACAGCAACAACAAAATGAATACAACAAATGACCAAGCCAGTGCAATATTAGATAGAAAATAATGTGAAATTAAATGGATATTTCTAATAGAAAAAGACAGTATACAATGTTGCAAAATTTCAAAAGGAAACTAAATTTAATATAGCACAAACATTCATCTTTAAATGAATACAACATGTAAAACCTAAATGGTAAAATCCACTTTATGAGTATTTCATTCATATATCCCTTGGAAAATAAAGATTTCTAACAGAAATGTATTTAAATGCAAAGGATAGAATTACATACAAATCAGAGATCTTATCAAGTTGCGAGATGTACTAAGTATTTCAAGTATACACAAAACTTTGAGACACAAATACAGCTGGAAGACATCAGGGTTTTGTCTATTTGATTGTCCTTGCTACTCTGGATGTGCTCTTTCCCACATTAAATATGAGGTTCCCTAATTACTGTACGAAGATGCATTAGTTACAAAAAACAAAGATCAGTTTAATCATTGAATATTTCCATTTTATTCTCAGATGGTTACATAAGATTTAAGGCCATGAATGGGAAATTTATAGATGATTTTTTTTAACACTATGATCATTGCTGCACAAACTAGGTACATCTTTCCAAAGCATTCTATAGATAAGAAATCTCCCTGTAGTAAATATCTTTAGTTTGTTTTTTAGGAGGTCTAGCATTAGTATTAGCAATATAGATTTGACTGGCTCATTTTTTCCCCCCCTGGGTACACCTCTATAACATGAGAAAATGGATTATAGTCCTGCATCTTTATTTATTCCACAGTTTTCATAAAATTTGAAATGCATTGAATAGAATTCATAGGGTAGATAATATTTAGACATAATTATATTTTTTCTGGGTCATTTTTAAAAGTATAGAATTAATATAACGGCTTTGCATTCATAATGATTTGAAATATTGATGTTTATGTAGAATGTCACTAATAGCAAATCTGTATTGCATGTAACTTAGTTTTAAAGCATACATTAGTAGTATATTTAAATAATGTAGAATATGCAGGTAGGTTTTAACTACCATGATAGGTAGCATGGTAGTTAAAATTTTAACTACCATGATAGGTAGCATGGTATGAACTGATTTGATCCAAAATTAAATGCATGGAAAAAAAGAACAATAGGATTAATCATAAATTGCTTAATAATAATAATAATAAATAGTTTATCACCATTCTATCCAAGTTATAACCCAAACATCTTTGACCTGGAAAATCTACTAGAGATTTGCAACCATATACAAGCCTTTTGCTCCAATGTAAACGACCATCAGCCTTGAACAGGAATTTATTAAATAGCCAAAGGAAAAAGCCTGGTGGTGGGTATTATGGAGGGCATGTATTGCATGGAACACTGGGTGTGAGGTATAAACAATGAATTTTGGAACACTGAAAATGAATAAAATAAAATAAAATGAAAGAAAATGTCCAGTGGCACTGTCTATGCCTCATCATGGGCTTATAAGTGCCACTTCTTGCTCTAAATGAATCATGCAATAAGAATAGCCATTGGCATTGAAATCAAACCTTTAGGATGGCTCAGCAGTGACATGGCACCTCCAAAGAATTTAAATTTTACAATCTGTGCATCTCTTATTTTAAAAAAAATTGTATTTAATATATATTTTAAGAAATAGATCTGCTAGCCTGCTGAACTATAAGCTGTATGCTTATAAGACTGCTTCTGCTCAACATACACAGGTATACACAAACACACACACACACACATATCAGAATGATAGGGACTATTTTAAGTACTGATATACGTAGATTCACATTATTAATATTAGAAACAGAAAACTGTAGACTAGAAACATTGATGGGGAGCCCCAACTGGAAATCTAATGGGACCAAAGCCCCATTGCCTAAGGTTTGTAGAACTCAAATTGAACCACAAAAACAAGACTTTGTGCCAGACTCATACTTTCCATAGTGTAGAAATTTATAGGAAGCTGTGCAAAACTTAGAATCAGAGTCATGCTTCAAATAGGTTCAAAAATGAACCATATCCCAAAATTGGGAATGGGACACTTATCTAAATAAAGTTATAAAATCCTTAAACCAAACAAATTTCCCTTTGTATCATTAAAGATATCACTCATTTATCCCTGATAAATAGGTGATCACATTTCCTTTGTAACCAACTTTCCTTTGTAACCAACTTCTCATTTCACTCTTGTGACTTAAAAATTATCAATAACTGATAAAAGGTAAAGTATGTTCTATATATCAGGGTGTAATTTTTTTTTCTGTTTAGAATTTACTGCATAAACTGAATATTTTCACTCAGAATACTTTTATGTTACTCAATATATTCAACAAACATGATATTCACTGAGGAATGATTAAAGCATATCATTATAGAGAGCGCATATTATATATGAAGTATGCTAATAATACTTAAATTATAAATTATACAACATATCAGAACATATTTTAAAACATGACTTTCATAAAAATCAAGGAAAATAGTGCCAATCACTAAACAAGACATCAAAAAAGAAATGTTAGGTCTCAAAGAGAAGATTATAATACCAGAAGATGAAATGTAAGCTGGTAGAACTCAGGAAATATGTGAAAGCGAAAAATAAGATATTACAGAAATTAGAGTTTCATTGGAAGTGTTGCTTCTCCCCTGATGACCCCAGTTAGTAATCTGATGCCAGCCGTGTACTGTGCCAAGCCCCCCAGTCACTGCAACAACATTTTTGAAAGGGAAGAATGATAATCCTGTATTTTGGACAAGTTCCTGTTCAGAAGCTATAATTATACATTGGCAACTTTCATTTCCCCTTCTAAGAGCTGCTTCTCCTCCCAAGGAACTTCAAATGTATCACCCCACCAGGAGTGTTTTCTGCTGCCCTCCATGCTCATTGAGAATTCAGGAAGGAGGGATCACGAAATGCCGAGATTTACAGCACCACGATGCACAAAATGACACACTGTGAAGCTGTCTCCACATCAACCCTAGAGCCAACAAGCTCCCAGCTGTCCTTCAGCTTGTCAGAAGCAGAAACCCTAATGAGAATACCATGGAAGATACACAATGAAAGGAAACAAGGAACTAATACTTTTGAAGGAAGGACTTTGAAGAAATGCCAGGATGCCATTTTACTTTTGGCTAGAAGAGTTCCTTCTTAAACAATCTGTCTTTTTGTTATTAGCACATTAAATGTTTCTTACCCTTGTAGAGGCGCATACTAGCCAAGATGTTTTCCAAACCTGTTTTAGAGTAAAATAACATCACACCAGTGGCTTCCTATTTCAAATCAGGCCCAGATTGAAGATGTAAAAACATAAGTGTCGAGTTGTTCAGTGTACTTTTGTTTCTGATGGAAGCTGCAGTATCTCAAGAACCATTACATTCCATTTTATAGTGATCATTTGGGGAATTGCAGAGTGCTTCTGACAATGGTACTAGACCTCAAATACTATGGTCTAGTAAAATTTTGGAGAGACTATAGGATTATTTAGTTTATGAGAAGTGGTTTTAATACTAGCTCAACCATAAGCAGTCATATGAGTGAACTCTGGTTATTAACAACATTGTTTTTAAATTCCTTTATTTGTAAAATGAGTTACTAACATAAATACCTATGTATTGAATGGGAATTTCAGAATATGTCTTACATTTTCATACCTACATTCTTTGCCCAATGCTATCTCCTCCCTCTCAGAGTGCTCACACCCATTCTTGCTTCTCTGTGGGGGCAAACTGATCCTCTAATTCTTTCTTTATCTTTGTCCCTTTCCAACTTCTGTCACTGCTAAGAAAAATGTATCTCCTATCTAGTTTACCGTTCAGTTAATAGTTTTTTTTTCTTTACAAATGTTGGATCTTCTTGGTAGATATACCATTTAAGAATGATGTAGTGTTCTTCTGTATCTCTGATTACAGTCTTTAGGTTAAAATTTAATTTATCTGATATGAGAATCAGTACCCCAGCTTTCCTTTGAGGACAGTTGGCATGAAAGGTGCTTCTCCATCCCTTCACTTTCAGTCTAGATGTATCTTTAAATTCAAAATGCATCTCTTCTAGATAGCATATGGACGGGTCCTCTCATTTTATCCAATCTGCAACCCCGTGCCATTTTATGGTAGCATTTAGGCTGTTCACATTGAGAGTGATTATTGAAAGATAAGTTTTTATTGACATCATATAGCTTGTGAAGTCCTTGTTTGTATAGAATGTCTCTGTAAATTTTTGTTCTATGTCTTTCTTGGGTTCTTTCTTCTTTTCTAGAACACCCCTTAATATTTCTTGTAGTGCCAGCTTGGTGGTCAGATAATCTGTTAAACCTTGCCACTCTTGGAAGCTATTTATCTCTCCATCCATTCTGAATGTCAGCCTTGCTGGATAAGTATTCTTGGTTGCATGCTTTTTTCATTTAGCACCCTGAAGATGTCCTGCCAGCCCTTTCTGGCTTGCAAGGTTTCTGTGGACAGGTCTGAAATTATTCTGAAGGTCCTTCCTCTATATGAAAGGAATCTCCTCCTCCTAGCTACCCTTAAAAATTCCTGCTTGATTTGTGAATTTCACAATTAAGTGTCTGGAGGTCTTTCCAGAGTCCTTGATCTTGGGGGTGTCCTATTTGCCTCTAGGACATTGACATTTGTTCCATTCCCCTAATTAAGGAGATTTTCATCCAGTGTTTGTTCAACTATATCTTCTAGTCTTGCCATCTCTTTCTCCAACCCCTCAGGTATCCCAATAATTCTGATACTGGAATATTTCATGGTGTCATTTATTTCCCTAATTCTGTTTTCTTGGCTTCTAAGCTGTTTCTTCCAGGCCTCCTTCTGATTCTTCTTTTCTATCAGTTTTTCTTGTAGATCAGTAATTCAATCATCTGTCACATTTACCCTAGCTGTTAGAGTATTTAGATTAGATTGGATCTCACTAATAGCATTTTTAACTTCTGCCAGGTCAGCTCTCACTTCTGTCCTTAGAGATTCTATGTTACCACTAATGGTCTTCTACAACTTAGCCATTGCCTGGATAATCATTACCCTGAATTCCCTTTCTGACATGCTGTTTATGTCCATATCAAATAGTTCTGTGGCAGAGGGCACAGTATTTTGAATCTTCCTCTCTTGGGTGTTCCTTCTCCTAATCATTTTGGTGAGAGGTGGTTCAGTGGATGTATAGTTGAATATATCAGCCATTATCCAGGTAAGGTGCACTTTGGAAAGTTTTAGAGCAATCTGAAGTCACCATTAAAAAGACAGGAAAAAGCAAAAAAGAGAGATAAAGAGAGAGAGAGAAAAAAAACGGCAAAACAAGCCCCCAAATTAATATTAATAAGGTACATAAAGAAACATGAACGAAAACAAATAAACAAACAAAAAAGACGGACTAAAGTAAAAGGCAAGAAAACAAAAACAAAAACAAAAATAAGCCAAAACTAATCCAAGAATAAGATTTATATAGTACAAAAACAAAAAACCAAATACACAGAAACACTGGCAGAAGAATAAGATGGGAAGATTGTTGTAAACCCTCAATGTGAGTGAGGAAGGTTATGTCAGTTCTTCCTGGGTATATCTTGTTATCCTTGTTAAAGGACTCAACTTTCCAGAGATATAGGGAAATTAAAACTGGTGTGTGTGTGTGTGTGTGTGTATATATATATATATATATATATATATATATATATATATAGTATTGAGTAGGGAAAAAAGGATTACCTTGAAGCTTATATCTATACATATTAAAAAATCAAAAGGAAGAAGAAACAGAGATATATATATATATGAAAAAACTTCAAGTTAAAAAGTTGTTATGGGGGTGCCTGGGTGGCTCAGTTGGTTAAAGCCTCTGCCTTCAGCTCAGGTCATGATCCCAGGGTCTTGGGATCCAGCCCCACATTGGGCTCTCTAGTCAGTGGAGAGCCTGCTTCCTCCTCTCTCTCTACCTGCCTCTCTGACTACTTGAGATCTCTGTCTGTCAAACAAATAAATAAATATTTAAAAAATAAATGTTATGTAAGGCCCCTGTGTGGCTCAGTGGGTTAAAGCCTCTGCCTTCATCTCAGGTCATGATCCCAGGGTCCTGGGATTGAGCCCTACATGGGGCTCTCTTCTCATCAGGGAGGCTGCTTCCCCCTTTTTCTCTGCCTGCCTCTCTGCCTACTTGTTATCTCTCTTTTTCTCTCTGTCAAAAATAAAATCTTTTTAAAAATGTTGTTATATAATATGTTGTATTAAACATCTAGTTGTAAGTGGTAAGTAGGTTAGAAAAAAATAAGAATCATGAGAATGAATTAAAAAAAAATTGTCTCTATGAAATATACATGTTTTGGGCCAAACCCAGGAGCTTTATTTATTATTTTCCCCTGATGTTGTGGTTTTAGTAAAGCTTTATGGGGACCCTGTGGTTATTGTCCTCTTGTTCTTTTGGCTTGTCTTCTGGGAGGGGGGGTCTGCCGTGTTGTTTTACAGTCAGTCTTGCTGGGACTGAGTTGCCTTGTCTCCTATCAAGGGGGTAGTCTCTGTGGAAACCAGTTTTTTAGGCTTTTGTCCTCTGGAAGTTTTGTTCTTTGCAGCTTTTCTGGATTTTCAGATTTTCAGAGGGTTAGTGCAAAGTAAACTGTCTGCACCCAGACCTCCACCACAGAGAGAAGCCTCAGTATGCTCCCCTCTCGGTGGTCCTGAACATACAGACTTTCCCTCTGCAAACTCTGCTGAACTCTGCAACCTCCCACAGGTGGTGTGAACTCCCAGTCATTGTCTCATTGGTCACCCAAGGCCCCTGCTTGTCTCTGCATGTGCCACTAAAACCACAAGTGATATTGGTCCAAGTGAGTTGCTGGGACTGCTGTCTGGAGACCATGCCCATGCCAGGGTCATTCAGAGCTGGCCCTGGTGCAGGTCCCAGAAGACTGCAGACCCAGGGACCTCAGGCAGGAGCCTGCACCAGGCTCTCTCAGGCATAGACAGGGGTGAATGCAGCCCCAGAAGTGGTGCAAACAATGGAAAGCCATGAGCTCAGGGACCACCGACAGGAGCCTCCAGTGGGGGGCACCTCTCAGGCTCAGGTGGGGGGCATGTGCCTCCTTGGATC
Organism: Mustela nigripes; assembly: GCF_022355385.1. Taxonomy (NCBI): domain Eukaryota; kingdom Metazoa; phylum Chordata; class Mammalia; order Carnivora; family Mustelidae; genus Mustela; species Mustela nigripes. The sequence continues at coordinate 72,338,874 of NC_081557.1, read as the reverse complement.
ACTGCATTTGTATCTTTGGGGTAAATACCCAGTAGTGTAATTGCTGGATCATAGAGTAGCTCTATTTTCACCTTTTTGAGGAATCCTCCATACAGTTTTCCAGAGTAGCTGCACCAGCTTGCATTCCCACCAACAGTGTAGGAGGGTTCCCCTTTCTCCACATCCTCTCCAGCATCTGTCATTTCCTGACTTGTTAATTTTAGCCATTCTGACTGGTATTAGGTGGTTTCTCATTGTGGTTCATTCCTTTTTATGGTTAATTTTCCTTGTATATATATATTTACCGCATCTTTATCCATTCAACAGTAGATGGATATTTGGCTCTTTCATAATTTGGATCTTGTAAATAATGCTGCTATATATAAATATCTGGTGTATGTACTCTTTCAAATTAGTTTTTTTTTTTTTTTTAATTTTTGGATGAATACCTAGTAGTACAGTTGCTAGATCAGAGGGTAGTTCTATTTTTAACTTTCTGAGAAACCACCATACTGTTTTCCAGAATGATTGTACCAGTTTGCATTCTCACCACAGTGTAAGAGGGTTCCCCTTTCTCCATATCATCACCACACCTTCTTGTTTCCCATGTTGTAAATTTTAGTCATTCTGAAAAGTGGGAGGTGGTATTATACTGTAGTTTCATTTTGTATTTCTCTGATGATGAATGATGTTAAGCATCTTTTCATGTGTCTGTTGCTCATCTGTGTGTCTACTTTGGAGAAATATTATTTCTTGTCCTTTATTTTTTTAATTGGATTATTTGTTTTTGGGTATTGAATTATAGAAGTTGTTTATTTTATTTTGGATACTAAACCTTTATCAGATATATCATTTACTAATCTTCTCCCATTCTCTAGGTTAACTTTTTGTTTTGTTGGTTGTTGCCTTCATTGTGCAGAAGCTTTCTATTTTGATGTAGTCACAATAGTTTATGCTTCTTTTGTTACCCTTGCCTTAGGAGACCTACCTACAAAAAAAGTTGCTACAGTTGGTGTCAAAAAAGTTACTGTCTGTGTTCTCTTCTAGAGTTTTTATGGTTTCCTGTTTCATATTTAGGTCTTATTTTTATGTATGGTGGTCCAGTTTCATTCTTTTGCATATTACCATACAATTTCCCCAACACCATTTGTTGAAGAGATGGTCTTTGTTCCACTGGATATTCTTTCCTGCTTTGTCAAAAATTAGTTCACCATATAACTGTGACTTCATTTATGAGTTTTCTATTCTAGTCTATTGATCTATGTGTCTATTTTTGTACCAATACCATATTGTCTTGATCACTAAGGTTTTGTAGTATAACCTGAGGCCTGGAATTGTGATGTCTCCAGCTTTGTTCCCCCAACCCCCACCATGATTGCTTTGAATATTGGCTATTTGAGGTCTTTTGTGGTTCCATACAAACTTTCACATTATTTGCGTTTTATCTCTGAAAAATGCTGATGATATTTTGTTAGAGATTGAATTAAATGTATAGATTGTTTCGGGTAGTATAGACATTTAAACAATATTTGTTCTAATTTATAAGCATGAAACGTTTTTCCATTTCCTTGTATCATCTTCACTTTCTTTCATCAGTGTTTTATAGTCTTCAGAGAACAGGTCTTTTACTCCTTGGTTAGGTTTATTACTAGGGGTCTTAAGAATTTTGGTGCAATTATAAGGGGGATTGATTCTCCTTGATTTTTTTTGTGTGTGTGTTACTTTATTACTGGTGTATGAAAATGCATCAGATTTCTGTATAATGATTTTGCAACCGACAACTTTACTAAATTTGTCAGTTCTAGCCATTTTTTGGTAGAGTCTTTTGGATTTTCTATATAGAGTATCATGCCATTTGCAGATATAGGAAGTTTGACTACTTCTTTGCCAATCTAGATGACTTTTATTTCTTTTTGTTGTCTTATTGCTGAGGCTAGGACTTCTAGTACTATGATAAATAACAGTGGTGAGTCATCTGGCCCTGGACTTTTGTTTGTTGGATTGTTTTGTTTTGTTTTGTTACTGACTCAATTTATTTGCTGGTTATGGGTCTGTTCAAGTTTTCTATTTTTTGTATTTTTGCTTTGGTAGTTGATATTTTTCTAGAAATTTATCCATTTCTTCCAGATTTTCCAATTTGTTGGAAGATAGTTTTTCATGAATTCTTTTATATTTGTATTTTTTGTGATGTTGGTTGTTATTTCTCCTTTTTCATTTGTGATTTTATTTATTTGGGTTCTTTCTCTTTTTGATATGTCTGACTACATGTTTATAAATTTTACTGTTTCTTTTTTCCAAAGAATCAACTCCTAGTTTCACTGATCTGTTACATTATTTATTTAGTGTTTATATCACTTATTTCTGTTCCAATCTTTATATTATTTCCTTCCTTCTGCTGGCTTTAGGCTTTGTTTGTTTTTCTTGTTCTAGCTATTTTAGGTGTAAGGTTAGATTTTTTATTTGAATTTTTTCTTGCTTCTTAAGGTGGACCTGTGTTGCTATATATTTCCTTTTATGGACCACTTTTGCTGCATCCCAAAGGATTTTGACTGTTGTATTTTCATTTTCATTCTTTCCATGTATTTTTTGTTTTTTATTTCATTTCTTATTTTAATTCTTTATTTTATTTTCCATGTATTTTTTTGTTTCTTATTTTATTTCCAATTTATGTTAAGTAGCATGTTATTTAACCTCCATGCGCTTATGGTCTTTCCAAATTTTTTCTTATGGTTGACTTCTAGTTTCATATTGTCATACAGAAAAGGTACATGGTATGATATCAACCTTTATGTATGTGTTGAGTCCTGTTTTGTGACCTAATATGTGAGCTACTCTGGAGAATGTTCCATGTACGCATGAAAAAAAAAATTTGTATTCTGCTGCTTCAGGATGGGATGTTCTGTGTCTATCTGTTAAGTCCATCTGGTCCAGAGTGACATTCAAAACTATTCTTTCATTGTTTACTTTTTGTTTAGATGATTCATCCATTGATGTAAATAGGGTGTGAAAGTCCATTGCTATTACTTTGTTATTATCAATTAGTTCCTTCATGTTTGTTGTTAATTGCTTTATAAATTTTGGTGCTTTCATTCTGGGGGCATAAATATTTATAATAGATTTTTTGTTGGATTGTGCCTTTTATCATTATACAATGCTATTCTCTGTCTCCTTTTGCAGACTTTTAATATTTAGTTTGATAACTAGTAAAGCTTGTTTTCTTTCTTTCTTTCTTTCTTTCTTTCTTTCTTTCTTTCTTTCTTTTTTTCTTTCTTTCTTTCTTTCTTTCTTTCTTTCTTAAGATTTTACTTATCTATTTGACACAGAGAGAGACAGAGAGAGATCACAAGCAGGCAGAGAGGCAGGAAGGGGGGGCAGGGAGCAGGCTTCCCATTGAACAGAGAGCCTGATGTGGGGCTTGATCCCAGGACCCCAAGATAATGACCTGAGTCAATGGCAGAAGCTCAATCCACCGAGACGTTAGGTACCCCAAGGCTTTCTTTTGACATGCATTCACACTTCTCCCTTTCAATCTGCAGGAGTCTTTAGGTCTAAAATGAGTCTTTTGTATGCAATATATAGATGGGTCTTGTTTTTTATCTGTTTTGACACCTGTCTTTTGATTGGAGTGTTTAAACCATTTATATTCAAAGTAATTATTGATAGATTTGTATTTATTGCCATTTTATTACCTGTTAACATTTTATTATTGTTTCTGGATTTTATCTAATCCTTCCTTGTCTTTGTCACTTTTGGTCTCTTCTTTGACATTTCTTACAGGGCTGGTCTAGTGGTCACAAACTCCTTTACTTTTGTTTAGGAAACTCCATGTCTCTCCTTCTATTCTGAATGACAGCCTTGTTGGGTAAAATATTCTAGGCTGCAGATTTTTGTCATTCAGCATTTTGAATATATCATGCCAGTCCCTTCTGGCTTGCCAACATTTCTGTTGAGAAATCAGAGGTAAGCCTCATGCACTTTCCCATGTAAGGTAAGGATTTCTTTTATTTGCTGCTTTTAAGATTTTTTTTCCTTTATCACTATATTTTGTAAATTTGATTACAGAATGTCTTGCTATTGACCTGCTTTTATTAATGTTGATAGGAGTATTCTGTGCCTCCTGAATCTGGATGTCTGTTTCCTTCCCCAGGTTAGGGAAGTTTTCAGCTATTATTTCCTCAAATAAATTTTCCACCCTTTGTCTCTCTTCTTCTTATGGGACTTCTATAATATGAATGTTATTACATTTGTTAGAGTCACTGAGTTCTCTAAGAGTATTCTTGTGTTGCATAATACCTCTTTCTCTCTTTTGTTCACCTTCATTATTTTCCATTATTTTGTCTTACATATCACTAATTCATCCCTCTACTTCTTCCAGCCTGCAGCTCATTGCATCAAGCTTGTTTCCAACCTCAGAATGGTTATTAGGTGCTGAAGTTGGGTATTTCTTTTCCCCCAGATTGGTTAGACTTTACTAAAATCATAGGAGCCTCAGGTCTGGTAAAATAGTTTCTCCTTTGGGCAAGCCTTGTCACAAAGTACAAATATTCTGGTATATTTCAAAATGGAATTTTTCACCTCCTCTTGCTGGAAACATGAGGGGATTTTTTTTTTTCTTTTTTTCAGATCTCCACTGTGAACCTGTCAGAGTTTCACAAAATTGTGAGGGTCCCTCAAAGCCTGGGTCCCTGAAGGTTTTCAATCTCAGACTTGTACACACTCAACCTCTAGTAGTTCAACAATTGCAGTCCAGCTTTTCTTACCCCAGTATTGCTTCCTGAGAAGGTTTCTGCTCATGGGTTTCTCCTCCAGTGAGTTATGATTCTCTGTATTTGTCTGTCCTGTCTTTCCAATTTGGGGAGCAGGAATTTTCTCTTGGAAGTCACTTCTCTAGTAGGTTTACTTATCAGGATGGATGACTACTTCTAAGCTTCTTACATGTTGGACTACTAAATTAGTCATCATGTGTCCTTCCTATGGATCTGTCTTTAGGGACCCAGCTATTGCTTTAGTAAATGGATTCCTGGTTTGAAAGCTGACTTATGTCCAGGTATATATCAAAAGGTCATGATTTTTTTTTTCTTTTACATGTGTTTTATACCCTTCCCCATTCCAGCTCTATTGAAAAAAAAATGACATATGACATTGCACCACTTTTTAATAGAGAGAATGATACACTCCCTTCCTTCTGACCACATATTCCTGATTCCTCTATTATAAGTTGGATAATACTGTTATTAGATACTTATTTATTTTATCAATAGGGCATGTGGTCTATAAACTATATTTATAACTCTTGGTGAATCAGTCTTCCCTTGACTGCCCATGAAACCTTGCCTATCATTACTAAGCTTGTTTTCTCTTGGCTTTTGGCAGTTAATTAGCATTGCTTAGCCTCTTTAGTTTTGAAATCCTCTCATCTTCATTTTTATCAGTGATCTGAGTCCCACAGTAGTCCCTCTAGTTGACAGCAATGGTCTATAGTTTAGAGCAACACTAAATATTTTATGATGCAACTTCAACTTTCACCAGTGTATTCATTGTAAATTTAATAAACGTGTATCCTCCAGGCTTTCCCATAAAATGTAGTCATCCAGAAGGTCTTCTGGACATACTCCAGTGTGCCCACTTCACTCAGCCTTTGAATTCTTTCCTCTATCATCTGAATTACAACTTTACTTGTAAAAATTATTACCTTTCCCACACCTCTGTGAGCCATCCTCATAATGGTTCACAACATTTCATGTCGTTCTGAACAGATATTAAATACCAGATTTTAAAAAAGTGCTCCCAAGTCAACAAAACTTCCCTGTCCAATTTTATTATCCAGCTCCTTTAATCAAGTATATAGCTCCATGTATAGTGCTATGGTTCCTGTCCAGTAAAGGCTAAATACATATTGCAATACCTTTGTAATTGTCCATTCCCTGCTTCTCAGACCCAGCTTGTCCTCATTTGGGTTATTCTGTGATTTAGTGATACTAGGTACAGGTCCAGTGGCTAATATGGTAGGTAGGACAGTTCCTGGTGGGGGGATTCAAAGGGTTTTGTTGTTTATATTTTCAATGTAATGTGTTATTATTTTATTGCTAATTTAGAAGTGTATGATTTCATATTGATTGTGAGAAAAATCAATAATGGTTATATATTCTTTTAAAAATTAATGGTTTAAATCTATCAGTACAATTGATCTCCACCTAATGCAATGTCCTGTAGTTTTGTTTTTATTTGCAAAGTTATATAACTTACAGATTTAACACCCCCTATAAGAAAAAAAAACACTTCTCAAGTCATTTGAATAGATAAATAGATAAATAGATAAATTCTAATGATTCCAAGAAATTGTTGCTTTGTGAGTAAAAAGCACCTGCATTATCTTTCAGTTTAAAGGAAATGCTACCTCTTACTAAGGAGCAATAAACCCACCATGTCTATAAGTTCAGAAGGTTCATGAGATTCATCTGTTAGGATCTCACTCTTCTCAAACAGTGTTCTGATCTTGGCAAAATATACTGACTTCAGTTGGATGTTTACCTGTCTTTGATGTTCAACCACAGTCCTGGTTTTGGGTCTCCACTTTCTCTATTCTCCTCTTGCAGGAGGTTATGTATTTTTCATATGCAATCAAAGTATCTCACAGCTTTTCAATCCTGACTTTCAAGTGTCAGTTTCTTTACCTCAGAGACTCGCTATTACTCTAGACAATATCAACCATGCATAGCAATGATTATATAATAATGCTTCCTAATATCTATTATCTCTTTCATATGTCTCAAATGCCTGATGAGTTCTTTAATGCATTCATTTTAACCTATATATGATCAAGATTCATCTCTGGTTTTAGCAATTGAATTGCCACCTTGTGCCAGGGATTGTCTGTACTCCAACCACTAAGAATGATGAGGTATTTATTGTCAGCCAGGTGACTGTTATTTAGCTTTAAAACCTTGCCACCTGCATTTTTCATCCACTTCTGGTAAAACTGTCACAGATTAGGTTGTCCGGAAGCAGATGCTATGACAGAGTTTGTAAGCAGATACTGCAACAAGAGCTTGGAATGCCATATATTTACTGGTGGTCAACACCTGTGAAAAAAAGATGGACAAAGCAGAACCAGACAGGGTATAATTAGAACTACAATGCAGAGTCAACAAAGCTTCTTTCAACCTAGTAAGAGCTTGAAGCAAATATCACCCCTCTCAATATTGGGGGATTGGTCTGCAAAATTACTGGGTCATTATACCCCTTTTTCTTTCAGTCACTAAATGTGGTGAACAGACATAGGAAAGGAAGGACATTGGGTAAGGTGGCCCCCTGCAGCTAAAGAAGAGCCTGAAGGAGCTGACAACTGTAGGTTCTCTGTTGACCATGCTTCCTTGATGTAGGAGGCACATTCTTCTTTGAGGGTGATATATCTGTGTTTACCACAGATACTTATTACCACTTCTAAATACAAACAAAGGGCTAGGATACAAACAACTTAATCTAGAAAATATCTATAATATGTGCAAACAAACTTAACAGCCAGAACAATTTCTTTACTAATACTAGAAATGTGGTAATGGGGAGGGAAGTTCCATTTTGATATATTAGAATCTGGTTACAAAAAATAATACCTCCCCCCGGCAACATATGTTTATAAAAAATAAAAAATTAAAAAAAAAATAATACCTAATTCTAAATAAAGAGTATTATGTTAATTTTCTTTTTTTAATTCTTCTTAAATATATAGCTCTATGGCGTGTTAACTTTATAGTCGTAATGAACAAAATAATTTAAACCTAGGTAGTCTTCTTTAACCATAATAATTAGTTTCGATGAAAACAGACATTTGCAAACTTTTTAATAAAAAAAATCTTTATTAAGAAGTCAGTTGTCATATACGCATAAAGTCATTTTATTTAATGTTTAACATTTTTAGAAATGATAGCAAACCTGGATACTGCATTCACTCCCATGGCTCCAAAAGTGTCCACAGTTCTCAGAGCTCACAACTATTCTCCATTATTTTAATATCTAGGACACAGAATTCTTTATTGATTATCTGTGATATGTAGAAACTGAACCTGGAATAACACTGTTTATTCAACACCATTATTTAGGAACTCTTTTGTGACCCAGGGGGAAAAATCTGGCATTACCAATATTTTGAGGGGATCTATGAAGTTAAAATAATTCAGTGAGAAACTGATTTTTAGGGAATGGCTAGAGGATTAATAGAGTATTAACTAGGCCCAATAGTTAAAAATAATGATAAATCACTGGAGCACCAGGGATAGTCCTTGTCTCTGGATAGAGGTGGGTAGAACCTCTTTGGAAGTCTTTGATTCTGCTAATATAAGTAAGGCTAGCAGAGTTGCTATTATATACAGAAATCTGTACCCCCTTCTTTTCCTTGACTGTGCAGTTTTTATCACTGTTCTGTTTACCAACTTCACTCTCTCTTTCAGTACTGCTCTCTTCATATGTTACTTTTGGACATTATGCAATATTTTCAGCTAAGTGGAGGGTAAAAAAAGATAACTCACTAAGAGGAAAGTAGTTTGGACACTATTTGCTAGAGACACTATCTATCTAACATTAATTTACAGAAGTGTCTCCGTGCTTCAAATATGGATTACATTTATTTCGTTCAAGTATTTCGCCATGAAACTACTTATATGAGTTATGTTATATTGTATAATGTATAGCCAAACAGAAGTAAAATATAAGAAAACTGATTATTGTATGTGAGTTAACAAACTTCTTTCAAGTAATATTCAGGTATAATGTTAATAATGTGGGAAAAACTTCTAGCTCTTAGCTTCAAATAATTTTTTCTTCTTTGGACCTCATTATTGCAGTCCATTTCCATCCAAACCCTCTTACCTTTCAGAGATGATAAAACAATTCTAGACGTCTCTCTGTATTTTTGCTTATAGCTACTTTTTATCAATTTTAGCAAAACAAAAGATATCCACTTAAAAACTACAGTCTTCACCAGTCATAATATTATTTTCATTTATCTTCCAATTTTCTGTCCCATAAATTCATGCTGTTAGAAACCAGTGCTATGTCTCTCCATATTGGATCCATAATTCACATTTATTCACTACTGTGTGCCATGTACTGAGAAGGATCGTAAGATATAAAGTTATATGTTAAATAAATTCCATATCACATTATTCTAGCAAAGGAGACAACCATTTACCAAATAATGGCAATGAAAATTAAGTATTGGAAGTAAAATTTGAATAAACATAGAACTTTGAGTAGAGACACAATTAGCCAAGAAGTTTGATGAAAAACTCACAAAGGAGATAATTTTAAACTCAGTCTTTTTTTCTTTTTTAGAGGAAAAAATGGGGAAAATATTTTAGGCATATAGAGTAGCTGATACAAGGTGAGAAGAAATTTGAAATAAAATGTTGTGAATAAGAAAGTAACAATCTTGGGGAGACTGAATGTCTCAGTTCATTAAGAGTCTGCCTTTGGTTCAGGTCTTGAACCCAGGGTCCTGGGGTTGAGCTCAGTCTGGTTCCCTGCTCACTGGGGAGTCTACTTCTACCTCTCCCACTGCCCTTCCCTTCTTGTATGCATGTGAATGGGCTCTCTCTCTCAAATAATTAAATAAAATCTTAGAAAGAAAGAAAGAAAGAAAGAAAGAAAGAAACAAGCTTGCCCATGTATGACAAGATTATATCAATTCAAATGAAACTGCTTCTTTTAATATCTCTAAAGCAAACACTGCAGAATATCTTGGGGCATTACTAAAAACAGAGAATAGTATCTATATCTAATACAATGTTTATCACAGTATATAGTACAAAGAAGACATTCCTTAAATGTGTATAGACAAATATATGTATGTTTCACCAGGGATTAGACTAAGATTGTGAGAAACAGAAATCATATAATAAAAGAAATAATTAAGGGAATTGAGATTGTTTCATTTGAATTGTATTATATCAGGCAGGCCATTGTGAGATAAACAACAGAGCAAGAGAGTGATGCAAGAGAATGGGATTGTTGATGAAGTATTGTGCTTTTTGAGTTATATCTAGTTTGTCTACTTTACACTGTTATTATCTCAAACCAATGCTTCCTGAAAATTATCTAAATAATCTGCAGGGATTTATTAGAGTGAAAATAATATGTTGATTTATCCTAACTGTTCTTAGAAAAGGTAAAAACTAGAAGGCAAATATGGGTTATTCTATACAATTTCAACTCTATTTTGTACCATCCTAGATCTTCTCTAGGGAAAGCAATAGCTACTCCTGACAGGGCCCCCTAAATATTCAAATGCTCTAAGAAGCATTGGACATTTAGTAAATCCAAATCTGCTTGGGACACTTCTTCATATTTCTATATCTGCTTGAAAATTCTGCCTTTGCAATATTGTAATCATCTATGTACAGCATCTATATCAACATCAAATAGCTGAGAAGTCACCAAAATAACCCTCAGAAAGTGCAATGTTACTACATAATTTTAAAAGTATCAATACCTTAAATCAGATAATCCTATACAAAAACCTTTAGATAAACTGATGGAGAGAAAAGCTTAATCTTAAATATTTTACATTACTTAACTTGACTGTACTGATTCACTATTTGGGTTAATGGGTCTTGGCATTAGCCTAGATTTCCAGTGATTGCTGATTTAAGTTATAAAAGGAGATGATTTTCTATTATCAAGACAAATTAAATTAAAATTATAGAAAGACAGAGTCAAGGTATTAAGAAAAAACACTTCATGTATTTAAGGTGGCATGTAGATTCATAAAATTTCAAGGTTGGAAAGGAACTTAAAAGATCATTATGAATAAAGATACCACATTTATGTATCTGCTTTAAATGGCTGGTTTTGCTCATGGTTATGCATTATATGAGACTACATAAGTTATTAAATTATAAGGCTATCCTTTCTAGTTAGAAACAATTAAATATAAAATAACCATCTCCATAATTTAACTGCATTAAAAAAAGGTATATATTCGTCAGATTTTAATGCTTAAGAATAGTATTTGATTACTAAATCAGTGAACAAAATACTTGGTCAATTAATCTGCCATCATACAGATTCTGAAAGCTTTAGTCACACACAAAAAATATAAAATAATAAATTCTGGGGAACACAGGAATCAAATTATATGACAGCTAATCCTTGACTAAATGCATCTTTTCCAGTACCTATTTTGCATCCAGTAACATTCTAGATCTGTAGAAACTTAACAGTGAGCACAAACACATGAGTTTTTCCTTCCCATGGAATCCACTGCATGTTTTAAGGAAGTAAATAAATCTATCTACATGATAGATAGATTGATAGATAATATAAAGGGTCACAAAAGTAAATGTACAATTTAAAATTGAGAGAAGAGTTGAGGAAGAATAAAAAAATAATAAAATAATCTGACAAGACTTGGGCTAGAGAGGGACATGGTCGAAGAAACAACACGTCAATCAAGTCTGAACATAAGCATAAGCACAATACTGAGATTATATAAAAGTTAAGTAGGCCAGAATTGGTCTCACGTAGTGACTTAACTCCTTCTTACCCTTCAAATTCATCTCTTACCACCTTCATTTGACCTTTGAGGAAGAACACTAGACTTACCAACTCTTACAAAGGACAAGGGAGACAATGGCATTGAAATAGTAATAACAACATAAGCAAGAATCATAAAGAACCTTGAAGAACAGTTTAAGTATTTTAGAAGCCATTGGATAATTTATGATAGTGTGGGTATATATGAGGAATGAATTTTTTTTTTGAGATCACATTGTCTGCAAAACAGGAAGATGAATCATGATATTCAATGCAGTTGGAAGTTCTCAAAATACACTTGCATGACAAAACGTAATGTCTCTTGAATTAAGAAAATAAACATATGTACAATTACACACAAACACACACAAACACATATATAGATATAATTATTCACATAACACACAAAAATATAAACAACATAGTTAAATGCACATGTTTCTAGGTAAGAAGAATCAAATTTTAAAATGTCAGTAGTTCAGTCTTTTCAATCCCCCCCCTCATTGGATATTCTTTCACGCTTTGTTGAAGATTAGTGGAGAATATAGTTGTTAGTCCAGCTCAGGGTTTTCTATTCTGTTCTATTGGTCTATATGTCTGTTTTTGTGCTAGTACCATGCTGACTTGATCACTACAGCTTTGTAATATTACCTGAGATCTGGAATTGTGATGCCTCCAGCTTTGCTTTTCTTTTCAAGATTGCTTTGGCTATTTGAGTTCTTTTGTGACCCCATAAAAAATTTAAGTTTGTTTGTTTTTAGCTTTGAAAAATACAAGTTACGTTTTTATAGAGATTGCAATAAATATGTAGATTGCTTTGAATGGTATAGACATTTTAACAATTTGTGTTCTTCCAATTCATGAGTATGAAATGTTTTCCCATTTACTTGTATCATGTTCAATTTCTTCCATCAGTGTTTTATAGTTTTCACAGTATAGGTCTTTCAGCCATTTGGTTAAGTTTATTCCTGGGTATTTTATTACTTGTGGTGCAATAATGAATGAGATCGTTTTCTTAACTTTTCTTTCTGTTTAACTATGGATGTATAAAATACAATATTTCTGTACATTGATTTTGTAACCTACAACTTTACTAAATTTGTTTATCAGTTCTAGCAGGTTTTTGGTGGAATCTTTCAGGTTTTCTATGTAGAGTATCATGTCATTTGCAAATAGGGGAAGTCTGACTTCTTCTTTGCTGATTTGGATGCCTTTTATATATTTTTGTTGTATTTTTGTTGTCTGATTGCTAACAGTGGTGAGAGTGGAAATCCGTGTTTTGTTCCTGACCATAAAGGAAAACCTCTCATTTTTTTGTGAGTTCTTTTTTATATGTCCTTTCTTATGTTGAGGTATGTTCCCTCTCTCCCTGCTTTGTTGCGTTTTTTTAATTTTTTTTTAATTTTCTTTTTTTACCAAGAATGGATGTTGTACTTTGTCAAATGCTTTTTCTTCATCTATTGAGAGAATCATATGGTTCTTATCCTTTCTTTAATTAATGTGGTGATCACAATTTATTGATTTGCAAATTTTGAACACTTTGCAACCCAGGAATAAATCCCACTTGATCACGGTGAGTAATTCTTTTAGTGTACTGTTGGACTTGATTTGTTAGTATTTTGTTGACAATTTTTGCATCCATGTTAATCAGGGATATTGGCCTGTAGTTTTCTTTTTGAGTGGAGTGTTTGTCTGGTTTCAGAATCAGGGTAATGCTGGCCTCATAGATTTTGGAAATTTTCCTTCCATTTCTATTTTTTTTTAATAGTTTAAGGAGAATAATATTAACTATTCTTTATATGTTTGGCTGTGATGTTATCTGGCCCTGGATTTTTGTTTTTTGGGAGGTTTTTGATTATTGATTCAATCTTTTTGCTGGTTATCAGTCTGTTCAAGTTTCCTATTTTTTCCTGTTTCAGTTTTGGTAGTTTATATGTTTCCAGAAATTTACCCATTTATCCCATGGAAAAGAATGAAACTGGACCACTTTTTTATACATACACAAAAATAAACTCAAAATAGATGAAAGACCTAAATGTGAGACAGGAAACCATAGAAATCCTAGAGAAGAACATAGACAGTAACCTCTCTGATATTAGTCATAGCAGCTTCTTGCTAAATATGTCTCCTGTAGTCAAGGGAAACAAAAATAAAACTGAACTATTGGGACTTCATCAAAATAAAAAAAAGTTTTACACAGAATGCAGGAAACCATCAACAAAACTAAAAGTCAACCTATGAAATGGGAGGAGATATTAATAAATGACATATGTAATAAAGACTTATCTACAAAAACAAAATCTATAAATAAATTATACAACTCAACACCCCCAAAACAAATAATCCAGTTAAAAAATGCTCAGAAGACAGGAATAGACATCCAGATGGCCAAAAGGTATATGAAAAGATTGGCTCAACATCACTCATCGTCAGGGAAATACAAATCAAAACTACAGTGGGATACCACCTCACACCTGTCAGAATGGCTTAAATGAACAAGACAGGAAACAACAAGTGTTGACAAGGATGTGAAGAAAGAGACACTCTTTTATGCTGTTGGTGGGAATGCAACCTGGTACAGCCACTCTGGAAAACAGTCTGGAGGTTCCTCAAAAAATTAAAATTAGAGCTATTCTACAACCCAGTAATTGCACTCCTAGGTATGTAGGCAAATGATACAAAAATACTGATTCATAAAGATACATTCACTATAATGTTTAAAGCAGCATTATCAACAATTGCCAAATTATAGAAAGAGCCCAAAATGTCCATTGACTAATTAATGAAGAAAGAAGATGTAGTGTGCACACACACAAAAACAATGGAATATTACTTAGCCATAAAATAGAGTGAAATCCCCCTGCACCTTATGCAATGATGTTGATGGAGCTAGAGAGTATTATTCTAAGTGAAATAAGTCTGTCAGAATAAGACAAGTACCATATGATTTCATTCATATGTGGAATTCAAGAAACAAAACAAATGAACATAAGGGGGGTAAAAGAGAGAGGCAGACCATAAAACAGATTATATAAATGACTATTTGAAAGGGAGAGAGAGAACACAAGGGGTGTGGGGGGGAGACAGGGGGAGGAGCAAAGGCAGGGGGACAAGTGGGCTCTGCACTAAGCAAGAAGTCCCATGTGGGGTTTGATCTCAGGACCCAGATCTCATCACCTGAGCCAAAATCAAGAATCAGATCCTCAACTGACTGAGCTAACCGAGTACCCCAAAAAAGATTCTTAGCTATAGAGAACAAACTGAGGGTTCCTGGAAGGGAGGAGGGGAGTGGGAGGGTTAAATGGACAATGGGTATTAAGGAGGCCACTTGTGATGAGCACTGGGTGTTGTATGTCACTAAGTTCTACACCTGAAACTAATATTACACTGCATGTTAACTAGCTGGAATTAAAATTAAAAAATGAGGTGACCATAAAAAATAGTAAAGGTAAAATGACTTAAAATAGAAGACTGCAAGTATTTGAATGAGGTAGACCTATATACACCCACATAGAAATTTTTGATAAATAGCTGTTTAAAAATAAAAGCAAGTTGCACAACAAGATATATTAAAAATAACTAGATTTATATATAAAAAGTACTTATGTAGATTCAAGCAACATTTCTGGAAGGACACACTGCTTATCTGAGGGAGAGTGAACAGGATGTTGGGAGGGGACAGGAGAAAACAGGAAAAAGGGAAACAGAATTTTTGTATATACCTTTGTTGTCTTATAAAAAAAAACATTTTTTTATTTAATTTTGTAATAAAAGCACAAGAAAGAAAAAAGAGAGAGAGAGAGAACGTCGAATAAGTTCAATTATCAAAAACTTTCTGGAGTTGCTGTTAAGTACCAAATAAGAGATGATAAAAACCAAGAAAGGATCCTCATGGAGACAAGTAATTCCTAATACTTTCAGGTTGACAAATTTATGGTTCCAGATTTACAATCTAACTAATTTAACATCTGTGACTTGATATTCTACACTCTATTTCTCTTTCTTCTACTCTCCTTCTCTATGACCCACTTGCTAATTGCTTCTTCTGAGGTGGCTGTCAGGTTGAATGTTGAACTCATTTCCTTTTAAACATTGGGTTAATTTTTACAAACAATAGTAAATCTACTTAGCTCTTATTATGTGTTAAATGCAAAAGGATAATTTAATTTGGTATTTGTAGCAACATGGAAAAAAGATATTATTATATTCATTTGCAAGTAAGAAAAATCACACTCAGTAATTTTAAATTACCCTTAGGCACAACACTAACTTGAAAGGTATTTCAAATCTCTTATGTTTATTCCAAAGCCCATAACTTTTCACCTATTTGAAGTTCCTCAGAAATTTGAATTCTAGCAGAATGGCTCTTACTCTTAGTAAATTTCTTGTCACTATATGTATTCATACACTGAAAATAACTTTTTTTTTTCTTAGAATTCATGGAAGCTTAGTATTGAACTCATCTGGGTTATGGAATGAAAACAGTGACAGACAAAATAAAACAAACAAACAAAAAACAACAATTAGACATAATAATAAAATGCTCATGACCTTCAAAGTCTTTCAGTCTTGAGGTATCATTGAAACTGGCTATGACTGTGTGAATACAGAGTCCATATATTTCCTTTAAGTACAGTTAAATGCATGTTTCCACATTAGTATCCTACTAGTGCTGGGACACACTATCCCTTAGATTTTGGGATCCTGAAGAAGGAACTGTTAGTAGTAATTAAGGAGAGCATAGATAAGACACAGAATTAGTGAACTATCATTTGCTTGAGAAAGGAAGACAGGTTATAGACCTCCTTTTATCCTTTCACCTCCTGACTTGATAATAAATTAAAACTCTTTCTTAATACGTTTTAAGGATAGTATAAAATGTGTTAATATAATGGCTTATTTTATACACATTTGTTTTTTCTGCCACTCAATGCTTAAGATTTCTGATTCATGAAATTTGACTCTTCCCAATGTTTTCCAGCTACCATTTATCTCAATATATCACAAGTTTTCTATAATATATTTTGAATTCAGTTAAACATATGAGAAATCATTGATAATTAGTATTAACAGGTTTAGAAATGTTTTTCATTTTCTATTTATCATATATGCACTGAACAGATAGATATCTCTTTTCACCAGATATTTCAGCACTAGGGGAAGAATTGGGATGACATGAAAAGTAGATATTCCTTTTCTTTACTCTTCTCCAACTTAGGTACTTAGACACCACAACTTATTTTTAGTGTTGCCCTACGGATTTTCAGACTATGAGTGGTGATTCTTTGTTAATAAAGTGTGTTCTGCTACCTTAACATATCTCTAAACTTTATTTCTTAAACTGCAATGTATTAGTAACTAATTTTCCTTTCATTATTCCATGATTACAGATAACCATCTTCACCATATATCATGTTTTCAGGTATATCAAAAATGTGTATGAATATCACAAATTTGGGTTCAGTCATGCTCTTTCTCATGCATTGCCATTGCTAGAGGATATGGCCAGTCTCATATTTCTCAGCTATTAAGTAGTAATCTCTTACCAAGACTACTGAACTATGTGAAATTTAAAACAGTGACATAAAAGCCAAAATCTACTAGGACTTCCTAACCCCTTCTTTGGTCTCTCATATCTAAATACTTTAATCCTTAGCCATTAATCATTTAAATCCATAATTTTATTTACTTCATTGCTGCTGTCAGAGAAAATATTTTCTTCAGAGACAACACAAAATGACACCACAAACAAAGCTGATTCTAAGCATATTCAAGTTTCAACACTTTGATGATTATTCAATAAAACCTCATTTAAATAAAGACTATTTCAAGATGACAACAGAGACAATTCATATAATTAATAGCTCAGGTTACACTGAATGTGTCACTTGAAAGGGAGAAAAATAATCAGTATGTGAATAGGTAACAAACTATGCCAAAAAGAAAATGATCAAAGATTATGAAAATATAATTTTCTCCCTGGCATGGTGTTTTCAGTTATATTCACTGGAGAGTCCATTAGTCTGTATTCTGATACATATTTTTTTTCTTTGCATTTTTCATTAGACATTTTGCTCACCTGTATTGTTATATCTCAAAAGTTTGGTTTTTGTTGACGTTGCCACTAACATCTTAATAGAATGAAACATTATTACTTTGAAATAAAAAAGTACAGGACGGGCACCTGGGTGGCTTAGTGGGTTAAGCCTCTGCCTTCAGCTCAGGTCATGATCTCAGGGTCCTCGATCAAGCCCTGTCAGGCTCTCTGCTCAGCGGAGAGCCTGTTTCCCCCTCTCCGTCTGCCTGCCCCTCTGCCTACTTGTGATCTCTCTCTCTGTGTCAAGTAAATAAATACAATCTTTAAAAAAATAGGAAATAAAATACTTTGAATCAGCCACTTTGTGATTATCTAATTATCTTATTAAAATATGGTAGAATATTTAGTTAAAAGAAAAACAGGTGTTTCAAATTCTATCGATAACTGTTTAGTAAGACTCTATGGAAAAAGTGAATTTTTCCATTTATTTTATTTCTTTTTAAGATTTTATTTATTTATTTGACATAGAGAGAGAGATAACAAGCAGGCAGAGAGACAGGCAGAGAAAGGAGTAAGCAGGATCCCCACTGAGCAGAGATCCCAATGTGGGGCTCAATCCCAGGACCCTGAGACAATGACCTGAGCTGAAGACCTAACCTACTGAGCCACCCAGGCATCCCTCTTCCATTTATTTTAATGTCTTTATTTTTCAAAGATGTGTCTTTTTGTGTCTTTTTGTTTCTAGTCTTTGTCTTTAAGTATTATTAAACTTATTCTGCACTATAATTCATCAGAATATGTCTAGCTGTCATAATTTATTATTATTGTATTCATTATAGGCATATAACGATATAATATTGGAGAAATATTTTATTATTCATTTCTGAAAATAGTGATAATTTTAAACAAATGTAATTATCAGTTGATACACATTATTGTGTTTCATGCATTCATACTGATGTAGATAGAACAAACAAACAAACAAAAATCCCACAACTGCAAATGGCCTTGCTTTCTGCCTTCCTTCTTCCTTCCCTTCTCCTTCTCTTCCTTACCTTTCTTGTTTTCTTTCTTTTCCCTTTCTTTCTTCTATCTTTCCTTCTTTCCTCCCTTTCTTCATGTTTTCTAGCAAAGCATTACCCTTAAGGGTAATACTTTTATTGCTAAACTTATCACAATGATTTCTAATTTCTTAAATAAGTTCTCTTAAAAGTAAATATAAAGGGGGAAAAACAAAACAAACAAACAAAAACAACAAAAACTTGTGTGACTAAATAGAAGTCCCAGAAATTTTCTTACAAATACCATGTCATTGTTACAAAGTTAGAATTTTTTCCTTAGTCTTGGCACATCCAAAATAGCTAGACAAAATAATTTGGAATCTGAATTCTCTGAATTACTGAATACCCAATAATACTGACATTTCAAAAAGTATTAATGAACTGTAGGTCTTGGATATACATAAGTAAAAAACCTAATGGACCCAGGATTTATTTCAAACCTTGGCTCCAATATTTTCTGGATAAATTTACCCTTACAGAAATTCTTCAGCAAGTGTCATTAATTATAAATTGAGAATAATGTTGTTAGGCTACTTGTGAAACAGAATACTTATTTTAAAAAGCTTGGAAAATTGGCGCCTGGGTGGCTCAGTTGTTAAGCCTCTGCCTTCGCCTCAGGTCATGATCCAGAGGTCCTGGGATCAAGTTCCACATCCGGCTCTCTGCTCAGCAAGGAGCCTACTTCTCTTCCTCCCTCTCTGCCTGCCTCTGGGCCTACTTGGAATCTCTCTCTGTCAAATAAATAAATAAAAATCTTAAAAAAAAATCTTGGAAAATAACAAATATTCAATAATTTTTGTTCATATAAATAATTACTATTTCATGGAGTATATTAGTCTATTTTGATCCCTTTCTTATTTTCAGATCTGCTTTTACATTATTGTTAATAGGTAAATGGCACTAAGCAGTTATTCCCAATAGAACACATAGATGAGACTCAATATAGTAGTATTTTGCGAATCAAACAATATTATTTTGATCCCTTTTATTATTTTCCTTAGGAAAACCTCACAAGGTTATGAGTTTATTATTCAGGGAATAAAGATTGTATTTATAAAGTGAATTCAGTGGAAATCCTAAGGTAATTAATTAGTTATAATAATAACTTTCATTTTATAATTATACAAAGTAATTATACAAAGTACAAATAAGTACCTTGTTACCAATTTTAAATAGCCCCCAGTAATAAAGCTGTTTCATTTCCCAGATTTTATGTTATCATTGTTTCTCTTCTTGTTTTTCTATCAGATAGGACAAATTTATAATTTAAGAAAGAAATATACACATAGGTATCTCTCTATATACTATATATATATTGATCCATTTTAAAAACCTTTTTTATCTGTTTTATTAGTTTATTTTTCTAACCAGTGTATGGCAAATTTCAATTTTTAACTTATTCATCCAATATACTCTATATCTAGATTCACATTTTATAAAATGGGATAATAAAATCAATATTATTTTACATTGGTTATTCACTTAAATATATTATAATCATATTACCATATTATGACATATTTAATTTTGAGGAGTTTCATATGTTTATGTTTAGTGGATGTCAATAGTTTTTAAAAGGTAAAAATACAGAAAAATTAAATTATCCTATAAGATTATACATTTGTAGGAAAACTTTTGCTTATTTTTTTAAAAAATCATTTCCTTAGGAAGAGTCTTAGAAGCTGCATTTTAGTAATAAATGTGTGCACATTTCTTATTGTCACTTATTACATTAAAACTTGGTAATTATTTCTATTTTTATCACAAAGTAATATATTGAGGTCTCAGGTTTTCATAGATTCAAAGTCTTTAATATAATTTATATGTGAATGAAAATTCTCAAATTTTCTATTATTTGGAGACATCCTTTCACTGTGACACTGAACTACTTTTCTGAGTGTAATGACTCCAAATGTTAAAGATAAACTGTAGCATTTTACCCACTTTCCTCACTAAGCCATACAAAAATATTGAGGTCTGAGTCATGCATCCTATTTAATATACCTTGTGTATTTTTCAGGGTGAAATTGCTTTTCCTTTTTTTATTCATTCATTTCTTAAATATTCATTATAAATGTAAGCTATGCCAGGAATCTTCCTTGGGACCTGGTGACACAGTCTCTCTCATGGGTCTTACATTCTAGTTGCTAGAGGAGTGGGGAAAGAGAAGATAAATTTTAAAATATGTAAATAATATTTCAGATAGTACAAAGAACTTTGGGGAAAAAGCTAGGGTAATGGAGGGAAGTACTGTTCGAAGAGTTTGCTGCTGTACTGATAGAGAAGACTTTGTGAATGAGGAGACATCTGAGCACAGGAAATAAGAAGGGGGAAAATGTGTGACTTCTGAGAAAAAATACCAACTACAAACTCCAAGGTGGACTTATGCCTCTTTTGTTCTAGAAATAGGTAATAGATCAAGTGGAGTTGACCAACATTTATAGAGAAGAATAATGAGATAGAATAAGAAAGAAACATTAAAAATAAACAACTGGCAAGGTAGTAGGAGAAACAATAGTGTATTACAAATGTCAAGTGGGAGAATAAGGAACAAGGGAGAGATAATAGTCAAATACGTGTGATAGTACTGAGATGAGAACTGAGAAACTATAATGGGATATTTTAATATGAAGATCACTCTGATCTTGACAAGAATTACTTTTTTAATTTTGTAATAAGATCTAAAGCTTTAGTGAGATAAAGTCTAAACAAAAAAAAAAAAAAAAAGAAAGAAAGAAAAAAGAAAGAAAAAGAAAAAGAAAACAAAGAAAAGAAAGACTAGGCGACTGGGTGGCTTAGCCAGTTCAGCCACTGCCTTTGGCTCAGGTCATGATTCTAGGGTCCTGGGATCAAGCCCCACATTGAGCTCCCTGCTCCAGCAGGGAGTCTGTTTCTTTCTTTCACTCTGCTGCTTTTTTGCTCTCTCTATCTCAAAGAAATAAATAAACTCTTTTTTAAAATTTTATTTTATTTCTTTTCAGTGTTCCAGAATTCATTGTTTATGCACCACACCCAGTGATCCATGGAATTCATGCCATCCACAATACCGACCACAAGGCTCATCCTACTCTTCTCCCCTCCAAAACAAATAAATAAACTCTTAAAAAAAGATAATAAAAAATAAAAACAAATGAAAAAATAGGAAGTTTTCATAAAGAGTACACTTATAAAAACTTTTGTTTTAGGGGGCGAGTGAAGCTCAGGGAAGAAACTAATGAGTTGTCAAATGCTTTAAAGCTTATTTTCTATGTTTTCCATTGTGAAATGTATTTCCAAAAAGAGATTACTTAATATGTTTAAATATTTAATGACAAATATAATAGTAGTCAGAAAGATTAATATTAATCAAATACCCATATCAGTAGTAGAAATATTAAAAAATTGAACACCAGCTACCTTTTTTGTAATACTCCACGTGGCCTTCCCCAACTGTATACTATTGCTCAAGATTATAGAAACAATGTATTTTGTGTTAATCATCTTTTTTTTCTATAGAATTATCTTCTGTGTTAGTATCTCTAATATGCTTTTACTTTACCTAATTTTGAATTTTACATAAATGGAGTAATTCTCATGTTCTCTTTTTTATATAGTTGTGTTACATTTTTATTTGATATAGATAATTAATATTTTGTTATTTTATTTATCTATTTATTTATTTATTTAAAATTAAATTAATTTATTTATTTTCAGAAAAACAGTATTCATTATTTTTCACCACACCCAGTGCTCCATGCAATCCGTGCCCTCTATAATACCCACCACCTGGTACCCCAACCTCCCACACCCCCGCCACTTCAAACTCCTCAGTTGTTTTTCAGAGTCCATAGTCTCTGATGATTCACCTCCCCTTCTAATTACCCCAACTCCCTTCTCCTCTCTAACACCCCTTGTCCTCCATATTTGTTATGCTCCACAAATAAATGAAACCATATGATAATTGACTCTCTCTGCTTGACTTATTTCACTCAGCATAATCTCTTCCAGTCCCATCCATGTTGCTACAAAAGTTGGGTATTCATCCTTTCTGATGTAGGCATAATACTCCATAGTGTATATGGACCACATCTCCCTTATCCATTCATCTGTTGAGGGCATCTTGGTTCTTTCCACAGTTTAGTGACCATGGCCATTGCTGCTATAAACATTGGGGTACAAATGGCCCTTCTTTTCACTACATCTGTATCTTTGGGGTAAATACCCAGTAGTGCAATTGCAGGGTCATAGGGAAGCTCTCTTTTTAATTTCTTGAGGAATCTCCACACTGTTTTCCAAAGTGGCTGCACCAACTTGCATTCCCACCAACAGTGGAAGAGGGCTGCCCTTTCTCCACATCCTCTCCAACACATGTTGTTTCCTGTTTTGTTAATTTTGGCCATTCTAACTGGTGTAAGGTGATATCTCAATGTTGTTTTTAAACTTCATAAAAACGTCACTCTTGTATGTAATCTTTTGATATTTTCTTTAATCAATATTATACTGCAAAGATTCACCTGCATTGTTGTCTGTGGCTGAAAGTACTTATTTATTTTTTAATAATTATTTATTTTTGAGAGAGAGAGAGCTTGCAAACTGGGGAGGGGAAAGACAGAAGAAGAGGAAAGGAAAGAATCTCAACCAGATTCCCTGCTGAGTGCAGAGCCTTATGCAACACTGGGCTCCATTCCAGGTCTGTGGAATCATGACCTGAGCTGAAATCAAGAATTGGATGGTTAACTGATTAAACCACCCAGGCACCCCTGAAGGGTTTAATTTGAATGCTAAATTATACTGCAGTACAAGACTATACTTAAGCTTTGTCACTTATTGTTTTGTGGACGGGATTTTCAGTCATGCCCAGGTGTTTACTATTGTGAATGTACTTTTTGACACTCTTGTATAAGTCTCCCATTGAGCTGTGCAAGAGTTTCCTTTGAGCATATTCCTAGGAGTGGAGTTGCTGTGGCATGGATTATATGAATTGCCAATTTCAGGAAATAATCCAACTACTTCATAAAATGGTTTCAACAATTTACTCTTCAATTACCAAAGTATAAATTTCTGTCTATCCATATATTCTCTAATACTTGGTATGCATACAACCAGTTTTGTCACTGGCAAATTGTTTTTCATGGTGTCTGTACACATTTATACCAGTAATGTAGAAAGTTCCCCTGCTACATATCCTTTCAGGCATTTGATTGGATTTTTTGTTATCTCATTATAATTTTATTTTGTATTTCCTGGTTACTAGTGAATTTGACCATCATTCAATCTGTGTATTCCTCAATTGCGTTTCTTTTTCTGAAAATGCCTGTTTATTTCACTTGGTCAGTTTATTATTTGTCTGTTTATTACCAATTTGTTATTTGTTTGTCCCTTCTCTTTCATCAATTTTTGGGATTTAATCTTATGTTCTGGTTGATAATTCTTTATTAGTCTCATCTTTCGTAAATATCTTCTTCTATTTTGTACCTTTATTCTTTACTCTTTTTATTGTATTTTTTAATGAAATAAATTTTTAAATTCAATGTGTTTATTTATCTTTTTTTAACTTTTCATTTCCATCTTGTTAAGAAATGTTCCCCTATCTTAACATCAAAATATATTATCTAGAATTTTTCTAAATATTTAAAAATTTTGCCACTAACATCTAAGAATTTGTTTTGTTGGAAATTTCTTTTGGTGTTTTGTTTAGGATCATCATCCTTTTTTTTCTATATAATTAAAAGAGCCCCTCTATGATTTATTGACTACTTATCTTCTCCACTAATTACCTATGCACCCCTAAATTTAAATAAATCAAAAACATCAGACACACATACACATACACATCATACCTCTAGAATTCATTTATTGTTATACAAATAATACACTGTCCTGCATAATATAGCTCTATAATAACCATTGATATCTGTTAGAGCTAGATTTCTTCCCTGGTTCTTCAGAAATACCTTGACAGTTTATAGCGTCATAGACACTTTGATACATTGTATCAATTTAAAATGACATTGTCTGATTCCATAGAAAATATAGTAGTCATTTTTAAAGAGTTAAATCTATACATCATTTTATTTATAGAAAAATAGATTTGGTATTTTTATGATATAGCTTTTTCCACTCTATGAAAATCATGTTCTTTCCTTTTTAAAGTTTATATTTAAAAATAATTATACAATATTTCACATACATTTTGCTATTTTTTAGATATGTGTTTATATACATACATTTTATTTTGATATTTTTAATGGTTTATATTTGTGTAGATAGATAATAGATAATTGTATTTCTTAATTATTGTATGGGTATAGAAATTCAATTTAAATTTGGAATGATCTTTTTATCCTGCAAAACTGTTATACTCTTATTAATTACAATAATTTGTTCTTTTTTTTTGTTTTTTACATATACAATCATATGATCTGCAAACAATAGTTCACTTCCTTCTACATATTTTTAACATAGCAATATTCAGTTTCTAGAGTCTTAGCCTTAGATCTCTTAGCTGCCCATCAAATCTCAGGCCTAGCCTTTGTAGTGTGTCCAAGTACTTTAGTTAAAACTAAGGCTTTGGGCCAACAATGATTGGCAGATACTCCAAGGACAGATACACAAACACTAGCTTCAAACCTAGGTCCTCCTTTAGGGATTTTTGCTTTCTTGTTATTTCTGGACTCCAGTGAAATTCTTTCTTTCCCTGAAGTTAAATTTTTTTAAGTAGGGACAGTTTTCTTGTTTGATTTTTGTGTTTTAACTATTATTTTTGTGACAACAATTTGGAGAGATGCCAAGAATGTTTTACTTTGGGTTTAGAGGATATTTTTGTTTTTTTTTTTTTTAACAAGACATATTACTGTAAATTATTATGCTGATGGGAATTAACTGGTGGAGATAGCATAATTAATGGTATAAGATTGATGGAAAACAATCTTTGTATGACTGATTCTAAGAGGAAACTGGATACAAGTTAACCTCAGACAGATGCACAGACATTATATCAGTGGAAATGGAAGAAAGATAAGGGGTAAGGATGCCAGTACATGAAGACTGGTAGAAATGATATTCATCACGAATGGCACCTATCTCCTCTTTCTCTGGCCCGTCCTGATCCTAACCAAGGAGTTTTCAGGGAGTTATAGTGGAAAAACCCTTCCTTTCCTCTCTGATAGTTTTTGTTTTTGTTTTTTCCTCTCTTACTGTGATATTTGAGTAAGTCTTTCAGACTTTTTTCCTTGAACTTTCTGAATGATGAAGGCCATATATCCTCTTTGATGTGTAGTACTGATATGGATATCTCCACCTTATTTACATACTATTATAGTTCTTATAAAAAAACAAATCTAAGAGTGGAGGCACTCAAACATGTGGGTTTAAGTAGCTACTTCAAATCAAGCTTGCGTAATACATATTAATCTTTCCTCAGTGGGGTTCAGTGAATATAAGCTTCAGTGAATCATAGTGGAAGATAGTCTGATTGCTGTGGAAACAAGATTATTGTATTATAATGATTGTAGAATATTGGGCATTGTAGTTCAGATTTTTGCATCTTGTTTCTTTCATCTGTAAAATGTAGAACTTTAGCTTGATGGGTCTTTAAAATTTCTACCAGATCTCACTCTTCCATAAACAGGTGCTTCTGGTGCTAGAATATAAAACCAAATTTTTTTAGCTATCACACTGTTCTGTTCTCCATTCCTTATGGAATTTGATAAATAAACCAGCTCCAATAACGTGAAATTTATAAATGAATGTATGAAGGTAAATTATGTGTCAACAGTTAGAAAATCATACTTTGAACTGTGTTAGTTGGTCAAATATACTCTGGTTTATAATTACCTCAAAATCAGTCTCAAAATGAAATCATCTGTTAAATAAATGTGAGGCAACTATGTCCCTTCTCCCTCATCATTTCTAAAACTTTTGAAGACATTAGCCTTATAACTTGTAAATCTCTGTAATTCTTGTCTTAACTCTTTTTTTTCCCATTTCCTTGAATGTTGTAACTGTCTCCTAGGAGCAAAATGATTGATTCAAATTCCAACAAGTTCCTGCCATTACACACTGAAGAAGTACACATTTATTTAAATATTCTTATAATTGATCATTTCCAATATTTTTAATAGTAGAAAGCACGTAATTTCCTATAGTTTTATAATGAAAACAAGTTGTCCATATTTTGTCATATTAATAACATTTTAATGTGTTTCTTACAAGAAATAATTAATTTCACTTCTGGCATTTACAATAAAATATTCATTAGTCATTTATTTCAGTTTATAATGTAAGAAGAGAAGGGAGTCTCGTTTACTAATTTTAAGCTTTGCTTAAATACAGATCTATGAATGGAAGAGCATTATATAAATTCTCTCTGATAGTGACTAAAAAAAAACAACTTCTGAAAACAACAAATTGTATAAAGTACAAGGGATCATAAAATGTGGTTTCTTGACCTGATCACTTAGCAGTCATCCTACTGTGCAAGCTATAGCAGTTTTCAGTGATCTTTGTTTTCTTAAGTTTAAATCTTTGTTTAATCATGGCCACTTTTTCCTTTCAATTTTAAATTCCAGTGGTTTCTCTGAGGTGTGGAACGACACTTTTACTATGTAAGGTCTTGTGTGCTATAAGTCTAAGTCAAAACAAACTCGTTTTTCATTTATCATAAAAGAATGCTTCATTATATTTAGACCAATCTTTCAAGTTTTACCTGATGAAACTTTTTAAGTATACCAAAGGAGCTCCTGGCTGGCTCAGTTGGCAGAGTATGTGACTCTTGATCTCAAGGTCATGAGTGAGAGCCCCACATTGGCTGTAGAGATTACTTAAAAAACAAAACAAAAGAGTATTTGTGGCTGTTCTTAAGTGCATTATTTCCTAAGCAATATTTCACCTTGACTTGTCTCCTCATATCACGTGAAAAAAGTGTTCTTCCCTTTATGCAGAACGGTACAGAGAGCTGAAGGAGGAGTTATTTGGTGAGGATACTGAGGCTGTATTTGTTCCAAGATCCAATTTATCTTTAGTTTTAAGGGAAGAATTCATAGTCTATGGCTACAACTGATGAAGTTGGCTCTTCACATTATTATCCACTGCAGACAAACAGGCAACTGACATAATCATTTTTGGAAGCAATTCCCTAGCCATGAGAAGTTACTGAGTACGTAGGATTCTTAAATCCTTTAAGATTTGGGAAATTTAGCATAAGAATATCATATTCCACTTCCAAGGAAATGGAAATTACCATTTAATAATTCATTCTCACCTGTAATTTTCTCATTTTAATAAAAAATAATATTTCTGAAAGGAATATATAATTGTTATTTCAGTTATATTAGAATAACTTATAATTTAAGAGTCTGCCTTTCAAATATAAATGTATTTTGAAAAATTATCTTCAGTGGGTATCTTTTGCATCCAGATATTTTTAAGTCAGTATGGATTAATGTTAAGGAAATTTAAACTTATAACAGATTTTTATTTTCTATTCTTGAGGTTCTGTCCAGGGTGGATGCTCCAGGGGCCCGGAGATCTGTCAACCGCAGAGCTTTGCAAAATGGCGCCTGGCGATTTGCCAGAAGGTGTGTCTAGAGTGACTGATAGTAAACAGGAAGTACTACCTATTGGCTGTTGAACTATTGCTATGCTGTGGGTACTTGGTAACAAGCTTAAGATTGGTGGATGCATATCGCTGTCTATGCTGATTGGCTTAGCTCCCCTATATAAGTGATGGCCATATGAAATAAAGGGCTTTTTTGAAACCCAACCAGCCAGAGGGTCGTTATTATCGCTGCTGGTCGGCAATAAGTTCAAACTGTTAAACAAGTTTTGGCTAAATATCATTGTGTGATGAACTACAACTTATTAAAATCATATAATTTTACAACAGCCTTCTGAAATATACTTTAATAAGGTAATCTCATAATTCAAATTATTCCCACATCTCAAAAAGAAAAAAAAATTAGGAAAATAGGAGAAGCATTGCCCTTGTATTTTTATAGACAGTAAGTTACTCTCAGTCTCCTCTTTGTCAATAAACAGATATTGTTCTGCAAGTTTTTGATTTTTTAATCTCCTAATTTATGAGATTACTTTGAATGTTTTATACAATTAAACAATATATCTCCAGGGAAAATCTAAATAATAATGCCTACAAGTTCATTATAATTATTACATAAAATATTTTCTCAAATCAATTACTAGAAAATTGCAACTGTTGAAAATATAATTTTTAAAAAGACTGAATAAAAAGTGAATCCATGATTCACATTGAAATATAAAATACCTGCCAAATATGTAGTTCAACTTATAATTGATAAAGGAATCAACCAATGTTTACTCTCAATTGTTGGTTTAGATTTAAACTGATAATGTCCAACAGTGCAAGAAACTATACTCTTTAGGATTATTTGCTCCATTGAACAGAACATAGCAGCATTTCTTTGGGACAAAAGTGTACATATTAAATTGTGCACCTAAGGAATTGTAAAATAATCTAAAAAATAGTTGATTGTACCTACAATTAAAGACCACACAGTAAACTCATTTGCCTATTTCTAAGAACTGATTTTTTTTTTTCCCCTAGTAGAAGTTTCTTCTATACAGCTAAGACCTTTAATGTACTGGGATGCCTCTGTGGCTCTGTTGGTTGGGAGTCTGCCTTTGGCTGGAGTAGTGATTACAGGGGACTGGGATTGAGTCCCCACATCCGGCCCCTTGCATGTCAGGGAGCCTGCTTCTTTCTTTCCCTGCTGCTCCCTCTGTTCTCTCTCTATCACAAATAAATAGATCAAATCTTAAAACAAACAAACAAACACACACAAAAAAAATCACCCTTCAAAGCACTGATTATTCATGAAAAGAACACAGAATCAGTATTGTAAAAACTTATTACTTACTGCCCCCAATGAAGAAACACATTTAATAACATTTTTACCACCAGTCACTAAAACCTCAAATCATGGAGTCTGATTAAAGGCAGACATAAAGTTAGGCATTTCTTAACTCACTTTTTACTGGCTCTGTGCCTTTGGTTTCCTTAACCTCTTAAGCCTTGGTTTGAGAAACAGGTAAAATATGTAAAATGGAAATAACTGGAATATCAGCTCCATATGATTCTGCTGAAGAATAAATGAGATATAAAAATTAATGTCCATAAAACTTTAAAGTATCAGCTTGTATATACTAATCACTCATTACGTAATAACTTCTTTATCTTCACATAAATTTTTGTAGATATTTATTTTCTTACATAGCTATGCATTCAAATATTTTTTATTTTGTTTAATAAATACTCAGAATGTATGCATAAAGTGGATTTGTCCCCCTGTTTTTTGTTTTTTTTTCCCTGTTTAATCAAACTTTACTGCAACTCTTTTTGTGCTTTTAGAACAGTGATAAATTCAATTAAAATGTGGAACTATAAGTAAAGAGATATTGATATATAAAATTGTAAATCACTGACACAAGGCTTGCCTTTATTTGTTTATTTACTTAGTATCAGTGAATTGCCAAAATCAAATTTAGAATTTTATTTTTAATGACAAATTATTGATAATAGATGGTTAATGGGTTCAATGTACCTAAAGATCTAATTCCCATATGTTAGTTTATGTTACTGTCATTGTGTATCTGAGTATTTTTAGCAAGTACTTGTTAGTATTAATTTCCTGGGGCTACTATAATAAAATACTACAGCCTGGAAGTTTAAACAATAGAATTTTATTTTTTCACAGTTCTGAAGACTAAGATCAAAGTATTGAGAAGTTTGGCTATTTTCTCTGGCTTCTCTCCTTGGCTTGCAGATGTCTGCCTTCTTACTGTATCCTCACATGGTCTTTTCTCTGTGTATTCCTACATATGGTGTCTTTAATATCTTTTTATAAGAACGCTGGTAATATTGAATTAAGATGAGACCATATGACCTTATTTTACCATAATTATTTCTTTAAAGGTCCTGTCTCTAAATGCAGTCATATTCTCAGGTATTAGGGGCTAGAACTTCAACATGTGAATTTGGAGGGTGGTGCAATTCAGCCTGTAACACATGCATAAGGATCTTGAATGTATTTATGTTTTTGGAAATAGTTTGCATTTTTTTCTAAGGCAGTATATCTCAGTAGAAAGACACTCTGAAGCCATGATGTCTGACCCTGAATGCTCCTACGTCACTACTTGTTCTGTTACTCTGAATATGCAACTTTACTTCCATTTGCGTCTTTTTCTCTATTTCCTCAATACAGATAATTGTAGTATATTCTTTATAGATTTGGTGTAGGAAGCCAAAAGAGTTAATTCATACACCACATTTAGAAAACATCTATAAATATTCAGTAATTCTCAGATAATATAATACTATTTATTTCCTTTAACTAATATATCATAAATAAACCCAATGAATGTCAAATAGAAAATAAAGAGAAGATATTTATCCATTTATATATATTCTTTACATACATACATAAATATAATATATAAAATTATAAATAAATATGTTTTTATAGATATATAAATTTATATATTTAAATTTAAGCTTATCCTTTTCTGAGTACCATATTTCATTAATAGACAACTAGGGCCTCTTCAATTATTTATCATCAAGTTGAACTGTGTTTTATGTGATCTCTAAGAACCAAAAGAGAAGAGATTTTAGTCCCTGTTAACTTTCAGTAAAAGACCCAACATGCTATTTTATTTAGTAATTAATTCAATATTTTTGAGATACATATTATGAAATTTGGATAATATATATAGTGTCTTCCTACATGGAGAAATAATGCAAAATTTGAGGATTTCGTTCCTGATGAAAGCTCGCTTCAGTGCATGACAGTATTGAATTATCATTTAGTATTGATGAAAATAGGAAGAAAAGAATGATGAAAAAGGAATATTGGAAACTATTTACAACAAACATTGAATTGTTAGTTTATAATATTCAGATAAAAATACTTTAAAATGAGTAGAAGCTAATCTTGAAGTAGTTCTTTTGAGATTACATATTAAAAGTTACCATATGTCTGCTTGCAATGTAAAATACAACATTGTGCAGTGGACTACATGATTTATCAGAGATTTCTGCCTTCCTCTAAACTTGTGAGTCTATGGAAACTTTACTAACACTGCTGCCATAAATACTCATGATGCCTCTTCAGCACTCTGAGTCAGAGGCAATTTATCTCAGTTGGCCTTCATCTATACTATGGTGTCAGGTGTGTATGGTACTTTTCTTCTATTTTGGCCCTAAATTATGATGACAACTTCCCATTTTGCATCAAGTGGTTATTCTTATTCTCACTGCCATCAGAGTTCACTCAAGAAGTTGAAGACAAACCTATATTTGCTATATGGGAAATTCAATTCTTCCAACCTTTTGCAATATTACATTTGAGATCATTTTATTTTTTTAAACCAACAGCTATCTTCATAATTCATATATAAGCATGGTGTGAAAGATTGCTGATGATCCTGAGAAGGAGCAGAGCCATGTTTCCTAGTTCCAGCTTATGCCCCTGATATGACAACTGAAAATAAAAGGTAAGATTTACTGGCAGCAAAGAATAGCTATGAAATTCATGGGCTAAGAGAATTTGACTTATTTATTTAACTGAGTTTGAAGTGAAATATATAGTATAGTGCAAGTGAGGGTCAGGGAGAAATTAAATAAAGGATTGGGGAGTGGAAATATTACCTTAGTTTAACTGAATATCAAATAAACACAATATATATGTATCTTGTTCTCTTGGGATCACTTTATTAAAATAACTTTCATCCTCATATAAAAAATAAATATTTCCCATTTAAAGGAAAAAAAAATGCTGGCAGGATATCTTTATAAGGTTTTGAAGATCTACTGAAATTGTACCTGCAAATAGGAATTTTATTGATCTTCCTAGTCAATGTGTTTTCCTAATTGGAAATTACCAATTAGGTTAGGTTAGTTTAGAGATCCTTTTTTTTTTCTGTTTATTTATTAACAGTATAATACCTGTATAACATGGTGTGCTGTTTGAAAGAAAAAAGCCAAGATTTATTTATATGAAAGAAGGCAAAATAAACTGTAGAAATTATTTGTAAGTGTGGAGACCATATACCTTATACCAGACTGTGTGCAAAGGAAGGACATCTTTGGCATAAAAATCTAAATACCATGTCTTAGTTCCTTGCAACTGAAATGATTGCAGAATGTGATGAATGTATAAAAGGGGTAAATTCATCAAAATGGTCCACTGTCTCTATTAGCAACATACTCAAGTGCTTATATTTGTTTTTAGATCTCATGTCCTTAGTAAATTTCTCACATAAGTTTCTGTATGTGAAAGATAAACTGAAAAATGTTTTTCACCTTCATATTACTTTCTAGAAAGTGGTTTGATATTAGAGATTTTGGTTGAGATTTACACTTACTATGTTAAAATATCTTGCAAATATATGGAAGTCTTCTGATTGAAACCATCATATACTTCTTTTTCCAATCTATAAGTAAGATGTTGTTTATTGAGGAAAACAATAAAGACTTATTATTTTGCTTTATGTAGATTTCCTTAGATTTTCTTAGAAACATTTTACATGCCAATTAGAACCTATGATTCTATAGTATTTTACACAATGAAAAGATTTTTTTAAAGATTTAGCTGTACATTAAAAATAATATATGTTCAGTTCTATCACTGTAAGGATTTCAATGTATCTTTAAAAGAAATAGATTAATGAGAACTTCAGAAATTTTCCTTGTAAATATTCTAACAAAATGATATTTGGAATAGCAAAGTAAGTAGTTCACCTCTACTTCACATATATAGGTGAATAAAAAATGTGTCTGAAATCTTTTTATCTTTTTAAAACATGTTTCAAAAAGTTTGCATTGTTAAATATCAGCCTGTTATGATTATTTCAATGGGAAAATTATATTCTGTGAGTTATGTGCAGGTTAACATCTACAATGTATGTCCTGCTGCAGTTTCAATACAAACATAAATATGTTATGCTTTGTAGAAATACAACAAGAATATAAGAATATGTTTAATCAGAAAGTAGTGTGCTGGCTGGGAGGAATTTTAGGGCAGTCGTGGTAAAATATATACTGGATGCAAGATAATACAAATATTGATGAAAACATTAAGTATTCTCATACTTTCTCAAAATAGGATGACAAAGCATCTTTAGCAAATGGCTAAATAAGAAACTCCAAGCTCTTATTTCCTGTGGAGGCATAAAAAACAAAAACATGTTTTTCTTTTTTCTCTTTTTATTGCACCTAAATGGATGGATGTTAACTAAGCTCTGTAATAATCATTTCACAATATACGTAAGTCAAATCATGATGCTGTATACCTTAAACTTATCCAGTGATATATGTCAATTATATGTCAATAAAGCTGGAAAAGCAAATGCTTCAAAGCATTTAAAGATTAACAATAATAATAATAAAAAATAACAAATAAGTAAAAACTAGCTAAACGACCAAGATCTATAGCAACCAAGTGAATACTAAATCATAAAAAAA
Organism: Mustela nigripes; assembly: GCF_022355385.1. NCBI lineage: Eukaryota > Metazoa > Chordata > Mammalia > Carnivora > Mustelidae > Mustela > Mustela nigripes. The sequence goes on along the minus strand of NC_081557.1, from coordinate 72,304,790 downwards.
ACAACACTTTTAAAATGGTAGGACATAGATGAGTTGATAAAGAAGATATGATCTATGATGGAATATTATGCAGCCATCAAAAAATGAAATATTGCCATTTGCAACAATGTAGATGGAACTAGTGGATATTAAGCTAAGTGAAATAAGTCAATCATAGAAAGACAATTATCATATGATTTCACTGATATGTGGAATTTAAAAAACAAGACAGAGGAGAAGAGAGGGAAAAAAAATGAAACAAGACAAAATCAGAGAGGGAGACAAACCATAAGAGATTCTTAATCTTGGGAAACAAACAGGGTTGCTGGAGGGGAAAGGGGATGAGAGTGATAGGGTGGCTGGGTGATAGACATTGGGAGGGTATATTTATGGTGAGTGGTGTGAATTGTGTAAGACTAATGAATCACAGATATATACCCCTGAAAAAAATGATACATTATATGTTTATTAGTTGAATCTAAATTTAAAAGTTATATAAAAAGAAAAAAAATGTTAGGACATTTAGTGGTAGTTTTATTCATTATTGTCCACTGCACCCATGGCACAGGGCTCTCTTGGTCTGGAGGCGATGGCAGCCCAATTCCCATTGCTTTCCTCAAACCAGAGGGAACAAGGCAAACCTTTGCAATGTTTTAACCTGTCTGGTGCCTACTACAAGAACTGGTCTCTGTTTGCCTAACTTGAACACCACACAGGGACAAAAAAGTCTCTGGAAAACTACAGCAAGACTGCAGACCCATAGATGCCTGGGGCAAGAGATTACTGAATAGAGGCATACAATGGACCATCTAATACCCTAAGGAGAAGCTGTCAGGACACTCTGAAAAAAATAAGACATTTATAGCACCATTTACAGCACATTTATAGCACACAACAAGTATGTGGAGAAATTTTTAAAAACCACACACAGGACCAGGCAAAATGCTTGTTTACAAAATCCATGAGAAGACCACACTCAGAGCATGTCAATCTAATTAAGTGAAAGATTGCTGCTGCTCAAAGCCAATCTCAACAGACTAGTAGAGATGGCCATTTCTTCAAATGTCTAAATTCCAACCAAAAAGTATAAAATTATAAAGTATACAAAAACACAATAAAATATGGTCCACTCAAAGGAAAAACCACAGGTATCAGATTTACAAGGTAAAGACTTTGAAAGAAGTTTCTTAAGTATCCTCAAATGGTGAAAGAAAAACATGGACAAAAAGCATTAAAAAAAAAATTGCCAGTACCATGTTGTCTTGGTGATCACAGCTCTGTAGTAAAGCTTGAAATCGGGCAAGATGATGCCTCCAGTTTTGCTTCTCTTTTTCAACATTTCCTTAGCAATTCGGGGACTCTTCTTGTTCCATACAAATTTTAAGATGGTTTGTTCCAGCTCTTTAAAAAATGCTGGTGGAATTTGGATCAGGATGGCATTGAAAGTATAGATTGCCCTAGGCAGTATAGACATTTTAGCAATGTTTATTCTTCCAATCCATGAGTATTGAATGCTTTTCCATATTTTTCTGTCTTTTTCAATTTCTTTCATGAGTGTTCCTTATTTCTCAGGTAAAGATCTTTTACCTCTCTCACTAGGTTTATTCCCGGGTATCTTATGGTTCTTGGTGCTAGAGTAAATGGAATTGATTCTATAATTTTCCTTTCTATGTTTTCATTGTTGGTGTATGAGAAAGCAACTGATTTCTGTGGATTGGTTTTGTATCCTGACACATTACTGAATTGCTGTATGAGCTCTAGTAGTTTGGAGGTGGAGTCTTTTGAGTTTTCCATAGAAAGTATCATGCCATCTGCAAAGAGAGAGAGTTTGACTTCTTCTTTGCCAATTTGAATACATTTTATTATGTATTCATAAATAAATGAATGTATTCATTTAATGAATGAATTCATTCATTCAGCAATCAGACAATTGCTGATTGCTGTTGCTAGAACTTCTCATTGCTGATTGCTAGAACTGATTGCGTTACTAGAACTTCTAGTACTATGATGATCAACAGTGGTGAGAGTGGACATCATTGTTGTGTTCCTGATCTCAAAGGAAAGGTTGTCAACTTTTCCCCATTGAGAATGATATTTTCTGTGGGGTTTTCATACACAGATTTTATGAAGTTGAGTAATGTTCCCTCTACTCCTATACTTTGAAGAATTTTAATCAGGAACATGTGCTGTATCTTGTCAAAGGCTTTTTCTGCATCAATTGAGAGAACCATGTGGTTCTTCTCTTTTATCTTATTGATTTTTTATATCAAATTGATGGATTTGCAAATGTTGAACCACCCTTGCATCCCAAGGATAAATTCCCACTGGTCATAGTGGATAATCTTTTTAATGTACTGTTGGATCCTATTAGCTAGGATTTTGCTGAGAAACTTGGCTTCCATATTCATCAAGGATATTGGTATGAAATTCTCCTTTTTGATGGGGTCTTTGCATGGTTTGGGATCAGGTAATGCTGTATTCATGGAAAGAGTCTGGAAGTTTTCCTTCTGTTTCTATTTTTTGAAACAGCTTCAGGAGAATAGGTGTTAATTCTTCTTTGAATGTTTGGTAGAATTCTCCAGGGAATCCGTCAGGTCCTGGGTTCTTGTTTTTTGGTAGGTTTTTGATCAGTGCTTCAATATTGTTACTAGATATTGGTCTATTCAGGTTTTCAATTTCTTCCTGATTCAGTTTTGGAAGTTTATAGGTTTCCAGGAATGCATTCATTTCTCCTAGGTTGCTTAACTTATTGGTATATAACTGTTGATAATTATTTCTGATGAGTGTTCTTATTTCCTTGCCGTTAGTCATAATCTCTCCCCTTTCATTCATAATTTTATTAATTTGAATCCTCTTTTCTTTTGGATTAGTTTGGCCAGGGGTTTATAGATCTTATTGATTCTTTCAAAAAAACAGCTTCTAATTTCATTGATATGTTCTACTGTATCTCTAGTTTCTATCTCATTAATCTTTTCCCCTAATGTTGATTATTTCCCTTTTTGTGCATGAGATTGGCTTAATTTGTTGTTGATTTTCCAGTTCTTTAAGGTGTAAAGAGAGCTGGTATATTCGGGATTTTTTAATTTTGTTGAGGGAGGCTTGAATGGCTATGCATTTCCCCCTTAGGATTACCTTTGCCGTATACCATAGGTTTTGGACTGATGTGTCTTCATTCTCATCCATTTCCATGACTTAAGTTCTTCTTTGATTTCCTGGTTGAGCCAAACATTCTTGAGTAGAATGGTCTTTAGCTTACAAGTATTTGAATTCCTTCCAAACTTTATCTTGTGGTTGAGTTCCAGTGTCAAAGCACTGTGGTCTGAGAATATGCAGGGAATAATCTCAATATTTTGCCACTGTTTGGGCACTTATTTTTGACCTGGTATGTGGTCTATTCTGGAGAAAGCTCCATGTGTGCTTGAGAAGGATTATTATTCTGTTGTTTAGGGTGGAATGTTTGTATATATCTATGAGGTCCATCTGGTCCATTGCATCATTCAAAGCTCTTATTTCTTTATCAATTTTCTGCTTGGTACTGGCACAAAAACAAATATATAGACCAGTGGAACAGAGTAGAGAGCCCAGATTTGGACCCTCAATTCTATGGTCAAATAAACTTTGACAAAACAGGAAAAAATATACAGTGGAAAAAAGACAATCTCTTCAATAAATGCTGCTGGGAAAATTGGACACCTATGGATAGAAGAATGAAATTTGACCATTCTCTTATACCATACACAGATATAAACTTAAAATGGGTAAAAGACCTCAAAGTGAAGCAGAAATCTTTCAAAATCCTAGAGAGAACATAGGTAGTAACCTCTTCGACATCAGCCACAGCAACTGCTTTCAAGACATGTCTCCAAAGGTAAAGGAAACAAAAGTTAAATGAACTTTTGGGACTTCAGATCAAAATCTTCTTCACAGCCAAAGAAACAGTCAACAAAACAAAGAGGCAAGTGACAGTATGAGATAAAATATTCACAAATGACACTACAGACAAAGTGCTAATATCCAAGATCTATAAAGAACACCTGAAACTCAACACACATGAAAAAGATAATCATGTCAAAAAACAGACATAAGACATGGGCAGACACTTCTAAGAAGACATACAAATGGCTAACAGACACATGAAAAAATGTTCATCATCATTAGCCATCAGGGAGATTCAAATCAAAACCACATTGAGATACCACCTTACACCAGTTAGAATGGCCAAAATGAACAAGACAGTAAACAAGTGTTGGAGAGGAGGTGGAGAAAGGGAAACCCTCTTACACTGTTGGTGGGAATGCAAGTTGGTGCAGCCACTTTGGAAAACAATGTGGAGATTCCTTAAGAAATTCAAAATAGAGCTTTCCTATGACCCTGAGATTTCACTACTGGGTATTTACCCCAAAGATACAGATGTAGTGAAAAGAAGGGCTATCTGTACCCCAATGTACAGCAATGGCCACAGTCACCAAACTGTGGAAAGAGCCATGAGCAAAGGGAATAAAACAGAGGACATTGGGAGTTGGAGAGGAGGAGTGAGTTGGGGGAACTTGGGGTGGGGGAGATGAACGATGAGACTGTGTACTCTGAGAAACAAACAGGGTTTTGGAGGGGAGGGAGTGGGGGGAAAGGTGAGCCTAGTGGTGGCTATTAAGGAGGGCACATATTGTTATGGAGCACTGGGTGTGATGCATAAACAATGAGTCTTGGAACACTGAAAAAAATTAATTTAAGAAAAGCTTAAAAATTAGAAAAAACAAAAAAGCTTGAAAAAGTTTCTCAGGGAGTTTAAAAACTGGACTTGATATATCTAGATTTTAGTTTTACAATACTGCTGATGCTATATAGAAAATGATTTACAGGAAGCAAGAGTGGATGTTTGATAACTGTCATAGGTGCATTTTAGCCATTTCAGTAAGGATGAGATATAATTGGCAGGAGTTACAGAATAAGAGTCAGAAGGAGGGAATATAAATGAGGTATATATTTGATACACTTACCTGAATTGTCTGGTCATTGGTTTGAGTTCCTAAGGAGACATTCTTTGTGAATGGATAGACTTCTAATCATGTGAGATAACTATGAGTATACACAATGCCTTTTATGTCATAAGGGAAAGCAAACAATACATTATATTTGAAACCCCATTCGACATCCACGTGGGGAAGTCAAGTAAATACGGAGCTGTATATGATTCTGGAAATCAGAATAAAGATCTCAGTTTTGATTTAGTATATTAATGACATTTAGAAGTACAAAAAAGGATGATATCACTTAGGGAGAAAGTGTGAAGAGAGACAAGAAGTGTCCTCAGGTTGTTCTCCAGAACAATAATAAGTATTTGCTATTTTTAAAAGTTCAAGCCATGGAAATATTGTAAAAAGTGAGGCATCATATTTTCTGGACTCATCATTGAAGTAAAACCAAAAATATTTTATTTTCTTTTTCTTTTTATTTTTATTTGTCAGAGAGAGAGACAGAGAGCGAGCATAGGCAGACAGAGTGGTAGGCAGAGACAGAGGGAAAAGCAGGCTCCCTGCCGAGCAAGGAGCCCGATGTGGGACTCCATCCCAGGACGCTGGGATCATGACCTGAGCCGAAGGCAGCTGCTTAACCAACTGAGCCACCCAGGTGCCCCCCAAAATATTTTCAATATAAGAAATGATGCTGCCACAACATAAACACAACTACCATTTCAAACAAGAATAACAAAAGGCAAGATGGAAGAAGACAGAAAGTGATAAGTTTCATCTGATATTAAGAAAAAAACAGTTTTCCTCACTCATACAACATTTCTGACACCAGATATGTAGGTTTATTCCCACACCAACCAAATTTCTGACATTGCTAGGTGTCCTACAATTCAATTTAGTTTTAACACTATCTCTGTGGAGCTAAAGACAGATTAAAAAAAAAAAAAACTAAGGGCTTAGTCTCACAAGATGTCCCCACTTCATATGTCAATGACAAGTCCCTGGTACTGCTGACCAACTAAGTAATAAGTTAGGGTTCCCATGACTTCCTCCTCAGGGTCAGCAAATTTTTTGGAAAAGCTCCCACAACTCAGGAAATATTTATTTACATTTGTTGGTTTATTATATAACAAAGGATACAGATGAACATCAGGATAAGAAATACATTGTAAAAAATCTGGAAGGGCCTCTAGTGCTGAAGCTTCCAGCCCCATAAAATGGGGGTATGTTGACTCTAGACATTTAGATGTATTCACCCAACTCTGTACTTTTGGGATTTTTATGGAAGCATCATCATCTAGACATGATTGATCATTAACTCCACTTTTAACCCCTCTCCTGTTTCTGAGGAACGCTGGGTGAGGCTGAAAGTTCCAAGCTTTTAATCATGGCTTATTCTTTCTGAAGATTAGCCCCCATCTGAGGTTCACTGAGGGTCATGTCTTTAGAAGAAAAGGCATTCCTGGATGGTGGCAAAGTAGGGGAGCTTGTTTCATCTGGTCCCTTGAATTTAGCTAGATATCTCTCAAACCATTCTGAACACACACAAATTCAACCCAAGATGTAAGAAGATTTATCTGGATCTCTATGTGCAGAAAAATGACTACTTTTTGCAAGGTAGGTGTTGTATAACTTTGAATCTTTGGGGGAAATATTGGAAGATAAATGGAGGGGATAGGGACCCTCCATAAACTGTCCACTGGGAAGTGATAAAATAACAGAGGATGAATAGTGCAGAATTCAAGGTGGATTATTGTGATCTCAGGATCACAGGTGACACAGAAAGAATGGGGGAGCCTGAATTGATAGAGTGCCCAAGCAGTGGAGCAGGGAGACTGGTTATGGTCAACCAGCCCGGAAGGGACTCTCACTTCTGGTCATCATATTCCATGTGCTGGGCTGGTAGGGAGACCACTCTCTGCTTGAGCACCCTGAAAGGGACTGTAAGATGTGAGCTGTTTAACATTCCATGGGAGATACAAAATGCTTGCACCCACGACAGGCCAACAGCTCTCAGGGAGGTGTGGCCCCTGAAACTACACTTGGGTGGGCACCCAGTCTTGACCTGGGAGATGTGTGAACCCATAGCCACTCACAATTTCAAAGTCACAAAGCACAGAAACACTCCTGTGTCCCCAGAACTCCCCCAGGAGAGTTGCTGTGGGTGCAAATAGTGCATGTCTGTGGAGTTTGGTACACACCGAAATGGAAATGTTTTAACCTGAAGGGGTTATTGAAGAAAGGAGACCATGAACTTGTGGCTCTGGGCCAGAGATTCCCCCAGGGCCATATTTGGTCTGATCCTCTAAAGAGAAGCAGAAAGCCACCAGGGAATAAAGCTACACAGCTTCATTAAGTCCATCTTCTTGACAAGGGGTGGAGTAACTCCACCCTGGCAAGGATGCTTAAGAAGCTGAGCATCAGGCCTCTGCCCCAGAAGACAGACTGGAAGGGCAGTGAATACAAGCTTATTTCCCACAGGACTGATAAACTCCAGCACCAGGGGAAAATAACATATTGTCTCCAGGGTTTTCCACATGACTCATTTATACTTCAAGCTAAAGTTTTGTGTTTCTTTTCTTTTCCTTCCTTTTCTTTTCTTTTCTTTTCTCTTCTTTCCCTTTCTTTTTCTTTTTTTTTTTGCCCTGTTCCCATTTCAAATAGATTCTTATTTCCAAATTTATGTTTTTAAGTTACTTTTTAACTATAATTTTTTCACATCTATATTTTATAGACTTTTGCTCCATACTAGTCAGTTTTTCAGTCTATTCAATTTTATCTTGATATATATGTGAGTTTTAATTTCTTTGCAATTTTGGGATATAGCGTCTTCTAACACAGAGACCAAAACTCAATCAGGAACAGGCAGATCACCCTGCTTTGTCCAGTATGAGATATTTTAGTCTCTCCCCTCCCTGCCTTTAAAAAAATTGGTTTGTATCATCTTGGCTTTGTTTACACATCTATGGTAGCTTTTGACCACTTTGGATTTTTTCTAGGCTACATTTTGTTTGGGTCAGGGTTGATATTTTGGACTCTGTCCATTTGTTCAACATCCCTCAACAGAATGACTAGGAGGAGGAACTCTCAACAAAGAAAAGAAACAGAGACAATGTCTTCGGTCACAAAACTAATGGGTATGTATATAAACAAGATGTCAGCAATAGAACTCAGGATAGCAATCATAAAATAAATAGCTAGGCTTGAAAAAAGCAATAGTGACAATATAGAATCTCTAAGGAAAGAAATGAGATCTAATCAGACCAAACTTAAAAATGCAATGAATGGTATGCAGACGAAACTGATTCCTCTAACAGCCAGGGTAAATGAGGCAGAAGGGAGAATAAGTGATCTAGAAGATAAACTGACAGAAAGGAATGAAGTTGAGAAAAATAGAGATAGGCAGCTAATAGCCCATGAAAAAAAGCTTGGAGAAATTAATGATGCCATGCAATAGTCCAATGTAAGAATCACTGGAATCCCCAAGGGGATAGAAAGAGAAAGAGGAACTGAAGCTATATTTGAGCAAATCATATCTGAGAGCTTCCCTAATCTGGGTAAGGAAAAAACACTTGTGTCCAAAAGGAAGAGAGGACTCCTCCCTAAAACAATAAAAATAGATCAATACCCTGTCATATAATAGAGAAGCTTGTTAATCTTACAGCCAAAGAAACTACCCTGAGAGTAGCTAGGGAGAGGAGTTTTCTTACATATGAACATAGAAACATCAGAATAACATCAGACCTATCCACAGAAACCTTGCAAGCTAGAAAGGATTCGCAAGATATATTCAGGGTACTAAATGAGAAAAAACATGCAACCAAGAATACTTTATCTAGTAAGGATGTCATTCAGAATTGATGGACAGAAAAAGAGCTTCCAGGATTGGCAAAAGCTGAAAGAATATGTGACTACCAAATCAGCCCTGCAAGAAATATTAAAGGGGATTATGTAAGTGAAGAGAAACCGCCAAGAGCAATATAGACCAGAAATTAACAAAGACAACCTACAAAAACAGGGACTTTACAGGTAATACAATTGCACTAAATTTATATCTCTAAATAGTTCCTCTAGGGATAACTGGGTGGCTCAGATGGTTATGTGTCTGCCTTTGGCTCAGGTCATGGTCCAGGGTCCTGGGATCAAGTCCTTCATCAGGCTCTCTGCTCAGTGGGGAGCTTGCTTCTCCTTCTGCCGCTGCCTCTCTCTCTCTCTCTCTCTCTCTCTGTCTCTAATGAATAAATAAAGAAAATTAAAAAAAAAAAACTGTTACTCTAAAAGTTCCCATATAAAGACACAGGGTTTCAGATTGGATAAAGACAACAACAACAGGACAAATAAATCCATATGCTGTCAACAAGGGACTCCTTTTGAACCTAAAGACCTAAAGATACCACCAGATTGAAAGTGAGTGGAGAACAGTTTACCACAAGAATGGACCTAAGAAGAAAACTGGAGTAGCAATCCTCATATCAAATTAGATTTTAAACCAAAGGCAGTAGTAAGAGATGTAGAGGGATGCTATATCATATTTAAAGTGTCTACCTAACAAGAAGATCTAACAATTGTGAATATCTATGCCATCAACATGGGAGTAACAAATCATATAAACCAATTAATATCCAAAATAAGGAAACATATTGATAACAATACATTAATAGTAGGAGACTTCAACACTCTGATCACAACAATGGACAGATCATCTAAGCAGATCAACAAAGGAATGAAAGCTTTGAATGACACTGCACCAGATGGACTTCATAGATACGTACAGAAAATTCCATCCAAAGTCAACAGAATATTCATTCTTCTTGAGCACACATGGAACTCCAGAATAGATCACATACTGGGTAAACAAATCAGGTCTCAACCAATAGCAAAAGATTGGGATTATTCCCTGCATATTTTCAGATCACAATGCTTTAAAACTGGAACTCAACCACAAGAAGAGATTTGGAAGGAATTTGGAGGTTAAAGAGCATACTGCTAAAGAATGAATGGGTGAATGGGTCAACCATAAAATTAAAGAAAAGCTTAAACAATTCATGCAAACCAATGAAAATGAAAATATATCGGTTCAAACCCTATAAGATACCACAAAGTCAGTCCTTAGATGGAGGTACATAGTCATCCAAGCCTCTCTCAAAAAATTAGAAAAATCCCAAATATACAAGCTAAACTTACACCTAAATGACCAAATGAAAGAACAGAAAATAAAGCCTAAACCAAGCAGGAAAAGATAAATAATAAAGGTCGGAGCCAAAATCAGTGAAATAGAAACTAGAAGAACTGAAGAACAGATCAATGAAACTGAAAGCTGGTTAACTGAAAGCTAGTTCTCTGAAAGAATAAGATTGATATACTCTGGCCAGACATATGCAAAAGAAAAGAGAAAGGACCCAAATTAATAAAATCATGAATGATAAGGGAGAAATCACAACTAATACCAAGGAAATGGAGACAGTTATTAGAACTTATTACCAGCAGCTATATGCCAACAAATTAGGCGACCTGTAGGAAATGGATGCATTCCTGGAAACTTACAAACTATCAAGACTAAAACAGGAAGAAGTAGACAATCTGAACAGATCAATAACCAGCAAGGATATTGAAAAAATAATTTAAAAAGTCCAAGAAACAAGAGTCCATGGCCAAATGGCTTCCCAGGGGAATTCTACCAAACATTTAAAGAATAAATAATACCTATTCTACTGAAGCTGTTTCAAAAAATAAAAATGGAAGGGAAATTTTCAAAACTCATTCTATGAGGCTAACATTACCCTGATTCCAAAACCAGACAAAGAGCCCATCAAAAAGAAGAATTACAGACCAATACGCCAGATGAACATGAAAGCCAAAATACTCAACAAGGTGCAAGACAATAGGATCCAACAGTACATTAAAAGGATTATTCACCACGACCAGGTGGGATTTATTCCTGGGATGCAAGAGTAGTCCAACATTTGCAAATCAATCAATGTAATAGATCACATTAACAGAAGAAGAGACAAGAGCCCTAGAATACTCTCAATTGATGCAGAAAAAACATTTGACAAAATATACATCCTTTCCAGATTAAAACTCTTCAAAGAATAGGGATAGAGGGAACATATCTCAATATCATAAAACCCATCTATGAAAAGCCCACAGCATATATCATTCTCAGTGGGGAAATATTGAGAACTTTTCCCTTAAGGTCAGGAACATGACAGGGATGCCCACTCTCACCATTATTGTTCAACATAATACTAGAAGTTCTAGCCTCAGGAATCAGACAACCAAAAGAAATACAAGGCATCCAAATTGACAAAGGAAGTAGTCAAACTCTCACTCTTTGCAATGACGTGATACTTTATGAGGAAAACCCAAAAGACTCCACACCAAAATTGCTAGAAATTATACAAAAATTCAGCAATATGCCAGGATATAAAAACAATGCATAGCAATCAGTTGCACTTCTATACACTAAAAATGTAACTGAAGAAAGAGAAATTAAGGAATCAGTTCCATTTACTATAGCACCAGATTCTTAAGATACCTATGAGTAAGTAAACCTAACCATAGAGGTTAAAGTTCTATACTCTGGAAACTAGCAAAAACTTACGAAAGCAATTGAGGAAGACATAAATAAATGGATAAAGCATTCCATACTTATGGGTTGGAAGAATAAATATTGTGAAATGTCTATGCTGCCCAGAACAATCTACATTTTCAGTGCAATCCCTATCAAAACACTATCAGCATTTTTCACAGAGCTGGCACTAACAATCCTAAAATATGTCTGGAATCAGAAATGAGCCTGAATTGTCAGGAGAATGTTGGAAAAGACAACCAAAGTTGCGGGGGCATCACGATGCCTGACTTTAAGCTATATTAAAAAGCTATAATCATCAAGACAGCGTGGTATTGGGGAAAAAATAAAAACAAAAACAAATAACAACAACAACAACAAAACAGACACATAGTTCAACAGAACAGAATAAAGACTCCAGAAATGAACCTTCAACTCTATGGTTAACTAATATTCGACAAAGCAGGAAAGAACATCCAATGGAAAAAAAGACAGTCTCTTCAATCAATAGTGCTAGGAAAATTGGACAGCCACATGGAGATGAATGAAACTGGACTATTCTCTTACACCATACACAAAGATAAAGTCAAAATGGATGAAAGATGTAAATGTGAGAGAGGAATCCATCAAAAAAAATCCTAGAGGACAAACTAGGCAGCAACCTCTTTGGTATCAGCCACAGCAACATTTTTTAAGACACATCTCTAAAAAACAAGAGAAACAAAAGCAAAAATGAACTTTTGGGACTTCATCGAGATACAAAGCTTTTGCACAGCAAAGGAAATAGTCAACAAAACTAAGAGGCAACACACAGAATGGGAAAAGATATTTTCAACTGCTATAATAGATAAAAGGCTTGTATACAAGATCTATAAATAATATCTCAAATTCAAGTCCCCAAAAACAAATAATGCAGACAAAAACTGGGTAGAAGACATGAACAGACCTTTCTCTAAAGAAGACAAAAGTGGCTAACAGACACATGAGAAAACATTGAGCATCACTTGCCATTGGGGAAATACAAATCAAAACCACAATGAGACACCATCTTGTACCAGTTAGAATGGCAAAAATTAACAAGACAGGAAACAACAAGTGTTGGAGAAGATGTGGAGAAAGGGGAACCCTCTTACATTGTTGGTGGGAATGCAAGCTGGTATAGCCACTCTGGAAAACAGTATATAGTTTCCTCAAGACTTTAAAAATAGAGCTACCGGGGCGACTGGGTGGCTCAATGGGTTAAAGCCTCTGCCTTCGGCTCAGGTCATGATCCCAGGGTCCTGGGATCTAGCCCCACATCGGGCTCTCTGCTCAGCAGGGAGCCTGCTTCCTCCTCTCTGCCTGCTTCTCTGCCTACTTGTGATCTCCGTCTGTCAAATAAATAAATAAATAAATATCTTAAAAAAAATAAAAAAAAATAAAAATAGAGCTACCTTATGACCCAGTAATTGCACTATTAGGTCTTTACCTCAAAGAAACAGATATAGTGAAAAAAAGAGACACATGCACCCCATTGGTCATAGCAGGAATATCCAGAACTGTCAAACTGTGAAAGGAACTGAGATACCCTTCAACAATAAATGCATAAAGAATTTATGGTTCATATATACAATAGATACTCAGTGGTTCATACATAAAACATACATGTAGATATATGTGGTTTGTATATACAATACAATACTCAGTCATTAGAAATAATGAATACTTACCTTTTGCATTGATATGGATGGAACTGGAGGGGATTATGCTTACTGAAATATATCAAGCAGAGAAAGATAATAATTCTATGGTTTCACTCATAGATGGATTATAAGGAAAAATGCAGAGGGCCATAAGAGAAGGGAGAAAAAATTAAATGGGAAGAAATCAGACAGGAAGACACACCATGAGAGACTCTGCACTCCAGGAAACAAATTGAGGGTTACAGAAGGGAGGAGTTTGGGGGGTTACGATAACCAGGTGATGGGTATTATAGCAGGCATAAGTTATGATGAGCACTTGCTGTTATATGCAACAAATGAATCATTGAACACTACATCAAAAAATTAATGATGTACTATAGGTGCGTTATTGAACATAGCAATAAAAAAATAAAATAAAACAAAACAAACAAACCACAACAACAAAAAAGACATTCCTATCATCCAGGAAATTCCAAAGGATTTAAGAAGTTAGTGTTAAGAACTGGGGGTCAAAGACCAAATGTTAAAACAAAGGATGCTCCTAGTGCTCTCATTGCTTGGGAAATGACAAGGGTTTCAGGAACATGTGCCAGGAAATGAAGAAAGAACAATATATATACAAATTTTCTATTATTCAACACTTACAATACCAGTATAATACCTAATTAGCAAGAAATTGAAGGTCCTAAGCAGTGTCATTCTAAAAGCTGAGGGAATGGGGAAAGTCTAGAGAAGAGAACACGTGAAGAATAAAGAATCAAAGACATAATGAAAAGGACTGCATATATTCAAGAGTTCAGAAGATGATGAGTTATTAACAATAGAGATAATTAAAAGTCAAAAATAAGACATCCTGGAAGAGAACTACATTTAGAGATTAAAATAAATAAGATTTTTCTGAGACAATGTTGTAAAATGCAGAATGTCAAGAATTAGCAAATCAGTCATGAAAGTAAAGGAATAACTCAGGGGAGGAGCTAACATTTATTGGGCATTACCATGTAACCAAGATGAATACTTCAAGGGAGAAAAATTGATGTTCATATATCTTCAGTAGCTTAACCAAGGTCAAGAAATTATTAGATTAAGGGGAAAGTGTTTGATAAACAATCTGTTCCCATAAGTTCATCTGTCCACTAAAACATATTAAATTACAAATTTCATGGATAGAAAGATTTAATTCATATAAAAATTTTCAGTGAATAATTATTACTCAATTTACTTCCATAATACCTATTAATATACCCATTATTTTTTCCCACCCATTTTTTCCCCTCTTTTACTCCACACCAGTTACTGAGATGTGCATGCAAGTGCTTGTATGCATGCTTGTGTGAATGAATGTGTGTATTTTAGTGTATGCATTTTTTTTAGGGTCTGTGAATTGAGAGGGAAAGAGGTATGTGTTTGAGAGGGAGAGAGGGAGTTGCATGTGTTCAATAGTTTGCCTTTCTTCAAGAGTATAAAAGAAAAATCTTATAGCTCTTTTTATATTCTCAAAACAAATTATATTGTTTTCATATATATCAAATATATAAAGCAATGTCTTACATTTTCAAATTTGTGTAAATTAATAGCCAAAAGTAAATAATCTTAGAATTTCTAAAACACAATTAATGCAACAGTTTTACATTTAGCATTTTATAAAGATGTTGGCTAATTATAAAGAAAACAAAATATTTCTTTTGGATAGTTTGACATAACTTTTAACAAGACTTTATTTTAATAATAGAGGATTTTGTTTCAAGTGGCCTGAATCACAAAAGTGTTGTTCCATGTATACACATAGAATTTAAAATATATAGCTTAAGTTTTCCATGTTTCTAAGTATTTTTTTTTAATCTTTCTGAGCTATTCTTGAAAGGAGGAAAACATAATTTTAAGGTTTCTAAATACCAATTCAGGCTGAGCATCTTACAATTTGCTCATTTCCAATGAGTCTATATTATTGTCTACTATTTAAGGGAACTTTTAAGAAAACAAACATTTAAGATTATTTTTGAGAAAACAAAAAGAGAAAATTGTATATTTAAAGGAGAATTACTGTCACTTCAGACTGTGGTGTCATTGGACCTTGACAAATGAAAAGGGTTTTTAAGCAGGATATTTGATACAGAATGTTATTTACATGCATTAAGACAGGATTTTTAGATAATTGTACATATTCTTAGAAAATTTTATTGTATTTCATATACATAATAGATTCAAATGAGAAATCCCAAACTGTAAATCAATATTTAAGTTCTTCTTATGAAAAGTAATCCATGTTTATTTATAAAAAATAGAAAACACAGTCTTGTCCAAGAAGAAAGTGGCAGAAAGGCATGAGAGAAACACTGTTCACAAACTGGATACTCTACTGTTTTATTTTTATCTGGTGGATTCCTCAATGAACATGTAAGTTTTTTGTTTTTTTTTTTTACTTTCTTTGCACCTAATGTTATATCCATATATTTTGTAATGCCATTAAATATCTCTGAACCTTTAATTCTGAGTGTTTGCCATTATTCATTTTATGTAAAACATAGTGAGCATTTGGTCACAATTTGGATAATTATAAAATATACAGTAATATTTGACTTTATAAAGTTTTTTAAATGCTCTTGATGCTTTTTTATTCATATCCCTAGAAGCAGAATTACCACTTTGTTAATTTAAATGAACAAATAAAATATAATCTTCATATTGCCAAAAGATTCATATTACCAAATTGTTTTGCAGAAAATTATAAACTCCAGATAGCAGTAAAAGAATGCTTGAATAAGCTTAGAAATTTTTCATATTCAGTACAGAAGTTGAACCTCCTCTTTCCATTTTTAATATAGACTTGCTTTAATTAGTAGAGTGATTGAATATTTTTCTTGTGTTTCTTTCTGTTATCGAGTGTTTCCATTGCCTAGTATGGATTACCATCCTTTTAGTCTCCAATATAACTTTCTTTGCCTCCTGGGTCCTAAATTTGTATTATATGTTTGAACTTTGTCTTGCAATAGCACCCCACATCAAAGTGCTAAATTCTGCATCAATCCTAGTAACTTAAAACAATAGATTTTATATCTCACTTATTCTACATGTCCATAGAATGTCAGTAGAATCTCATTTCCACATAATTTAGGTAATTTGGCTGGGTCAGTCATTATAATGTTGCAAGTGTTTGTCAAAAGGCAAGAGTGCAGAGTATTGTTCATGTTTTGGCTTGAAGTGAGGCAGATAGCTTTATTCCCAACTCATTCATCCCAACTAGTCTCATGTCACTACTTAAAAAACAAGAAGCCAAAAAGTTCAGTTATACCATACAGTTGGGCAGTTACGGATCAAAAAGGCTTTAATTAAAATTACAGTAGACAATTACTTTCCTAAATCAAATTAGAACTATACAAATGGATGTTATGCCAACATTTAAAAAGTTGCTATAGATCTATTTCATTGTGGTGACAGAATAAACATTTAGGTAAAATAAAAGTAAAAACAAACAAACAAACAAACACGTTTTTCAGGCTCTTGGGTGGCTCAGTCATTAAGCATCTGCCTTTGACTCAGGTCATGATCCTAGGATTTGGGGTTTGAGTCCTGCATTGGGCTCCCTCCTCAGCAGGAAGCCTGCTTCTCCTACTCCCCCTGCTTGTGTTCCCCTCTCGCTGTGGCTCTCTTTGTCAAAACAAATAAAATCTTTTTTTAAAAAAGTTTTATGATACTGTTATATAAAATTGCATTTTACTAGTGTTTAAATTAAGAGAGAGGGAGGGTGGTAAGGATGGCTGGAAGGAAGTTACAGGCCACTTCTGACGTCATCTTTATTTTCCTATTAATTTTATGCAGTAAAATTTTTACTTAAGATAATGTATTTTTCTGTTCCACATTTCCATTTGTTTCTTTTTATATTTTATGTTTCTCCACTGAGGTTTTCTATTATTTTATTCTCTAAAAGCAAGTTTTGTTTTGTTTTACCACATGAAGCATACTTATAATAGCTTCTCTTAGTTTTAGTCTAACAACTGCAGCAACTGGATCATTCACCGTGAGCTTGTCCTCTGTTGCTGTCTCTAGAAAATTGGATAGCCTTTCCTTGTTCTTTATGTGTTTACTAATTTTAGATGTATCTTAGATGATGTGTATTATGCTTTAGAGACTTTGTATTCTACTATATATCTCCCAAGAGTGTGAGGTGGTTTTTGTTTTATCAGGCAATTAGCTTGATTAGATTCAAACATTAAATTCATTCTCTGATGGATGATAGCTCAAATCTCAGTTTAGTTCTTAGTTTTATCTGTAAGCTAACTTTACCCTCTTGATGTATAGTTTAGTGGTCAGAGACTTCAGTAGTATTTGGAACCTTAAAATCTCTACTTCTTGCATTTACTCCTGGGAAGTTCTCCTCCTGGGAAGACCTTGAATGCCAATTCTTGTTACTCAAACCAGAAAGTCTACTTAGCATTTTTCTTTTTATTTTTTTTTCTAAATTTTATTTATTTATTTGACAGAGAGTGAGAGAGAGCACAAGCAGGCAGAGCAGCAGGCAGAGGGAGAGGGAGAAGCAGGCACCCTGCCAAGCAAGGAGCCCCACATGGGGTTTGATCCTAGGAGCCTGGGATCATGACCTGAGCCGAAGGCAGTTGCCTAACCAACTGAGCCACCCAGGCACCCCATACTTAGCATTTTTCTTAGCTTCTTTTCTGCTTGACTATAGCTTTCTTCTTGGGATCTTTGCTACCTACCAATGGCAAGTTTGTTTCTTTGTTTGTTGAATGTAACTTTTAGTTTATACATATATTATACTACAAAATGATCAAAAGGAAAATTGTACTTATTGCTCCATCTTTAACTTCCTGGATAGTAAATACTTAAAAATATACTTTTATTATACTAAAAAACTAGTTGACAAGAAGTTTTAGAAAACAAGTATACACATTAGAAATGCCCTTTGAAAGGCTGAAGAGTGTTACAAAGTCTTCTGTGGTTTAAAGAATATGACATATTTTGATGTCTCTCAAAAATTGAAAACAATGGAACAGAATAGAGAGCTCAGAAATAGACCCTCAACTCTATGGTCAACTAATCTTCGACAAAGCAGGAAAGAATGTCCAATGGAAAAAAGACAGCCTCTTCAATAAATGGTGCTGGGAAAATTGGACAGCCACATGCAGAAAAATGAAATTGGACCATTGCCTTACACCACACACAAAAATAGACTCAAAATGGATGAAGGACCTCAATGTGCGAAAGGAATCCATCAAAATCCTTGAGGAGAACACAAGAGGCAGCAACCTCTTCGACCTCAGCCGCAGCAACATCTTCCTAGGAACAACGCCAAAGGCAAGGGAAGCAAGGGCAAAAATGAACTATTGGGATTTCATCAAGATCAAAAGCTTTTGCACAGCAAAGGAAACGGTTAACAAAATCAAAAGACAACTGACAGAATGGGAGAAGATATTTGCAATTGACATATCAGATAAAGGACTAGTGTCCAGAATCTATAAAGAACTTAGCAAACTCAACACCCAAAGAACAAATAATCCAATCAAGAAATGGGCAGAGGACATGAGCAGACATTTCTGCAAAGAAGACATCCAGATGGCCAACAGACACATGAAAAAGTGCTCCATATCACTCGGCATCAGGGAAATACAAATCAAAACCACAATGAGATATCACCTCACACCAGTCAGAATGGCTAAAATCAACAAGTCAGGAAGTGACAGATGCTGGCGAGGATGCGGAGAAAGGGGAACCCTCCTTCACTGTTGGTGGGAATGCAAGCTGGTGCAGCCACTCTGGAAAACAGCATGGAGGTTCCTCAAAATGTTGAAAATAGAACTGCCCTATGACCCAGCAATTGCACTATTGGGTATTTACCCTAAAGATAGAAACGTAGTGATCTGAAGGGGCACCTGCACCCGAATGTTTATAGCAGCAATGTCCACAATAGCCAAACTATGGAAAGAACCTAGATGTCCATCAACAGATGAATGGATCAAGAAGATGTTGTATATATACACAATGGAATACTATGCAGCCATCAAAAGAAATTAAATCTTGCCATTTGCGACAACATGGATGGAACTAGAGCGTATCATGCTTAGCGAAATAAGTCAAGTGGAGAAAGACAACTATCATATGATCTCCCTGATATGAGGAAGTGGTGATGCAACATGGAGGCTTAAGTGGGTAGGAGAAGAATCAATGAAACAAGAGGGGATTGGGAGGGAGACAAACCATAAGTGACTCTTTTTTTTTTTTTTTTTTTTTTTTT
>NC_081557.1:72202610-72284938 GCF_022355385.1 Mustela nigripes | reverse complement strand
CTCTTTTTTTTTTTTTTTTTTTTTTAAAGATTTTTATTTATTTATTTGACGGAGAGAGATTACAAGCAGGCAGAGAGGCAGGTAGAGAGAGAGGAGGAAGCAGGCTCCCTGCTGAGCAGAGAGCCCGATGCGGGACTCGATCCCAGGACCCTGAGATCATGACCTGAGCCGAAGGCAGCGGCTTAACCCACTGAGCCACCCAGGCGCCCTCATAAGTGACTCTTAATCTCACAAAACAAACTGAGGGTTGGTGGGGGGAGGGGATTTGGGAGAAGGGGGTGGGATTATGGACATTGGGGAGGGTATGTGCTTTGGTGAGTGCTGTGAAGTGTGTAAACCTGGTGATTCACACACCTGTACCCCTGGGGATAAATATATATGTTTATAAAAAATAAAAAAATTAATTTAATAAAAATTGAAAACTTTTCATAATATGTTGCTAATGTTCTTAAATTTGTTGATGGTTGTAGATCTTACTGCTATTTAAAAACTACAAAGAAAAGTATTTCAATAAATCATTTGACAACTCACCCCAAAAGAAAACTAAGTCCTCTGCTGTATGACTTACTTCAGCATCACTGCTTAAGCAGAACTGATTATGATGAGGTGGACGATAATGTAAGTTTTTGATGAACTGTCTTATAGAAAAAATTTTAAGACAACAAAAAACATGGTATGTTAAATTCTTTATATATATTGATATCTTCAGTTGTACTTATATAATTTTGATGAAGTTTACTTTGGAGTTTGTTGAATAATCAATTCTAACAGATGCTTAAGTCTTATTTGTTCATCCACTAGATTGCAATCTAACTGTAAAACATCAACACTCTCTACAATGATACAGACAGATCCATGAACATTAAGGCAGAAAAGAAAGAAAAAGAAGTAAGAAAGAAATTGAGTGATCTGAGTGCCTAAAGAGAAATGTATTTTCCCTCAATATGGAAGTTAAATTTTATTGCCCCATAAATATTTTAAAAGGTCCCAAATTAGAAAAACAAAAGCATATTAAGCATGAACACAATGAGTATCCTAATTCATCTAAAACATATTTTTATTTTATTTTTTTTAAAGATTTTATTAATTTATTTGACAGACAAAGATCACAAGTGGGCAGAGAGAGAGAGGGGAAGAAGGCTCCCTGATGCAGGGCTCAATCCCAGAATCCTGAGATTATGACCTGAGACAAAGGCAGAGGCTTAACCCACTGAGCCACTTGGGTGCCCCCTGTAAAATGTATTTTTAATTAAGGAATTTAAATTTCGTTTTATACATTTAAAACCTGACACTGAGACAAAGACATTTTGCACTTGAAATCCTCAAGTGATTCTTTAATTAAAAAAATACTTAAGGGTCACCTGGGTGGCACAGTGGTTTAACCCTCTGCCTCCAGCTCAGGTCATAATCTCTGGGTACTGGGATTGAGCCCTGCATTAGGTTCTCTGCTCAGCAGGGAGCCTGCTTCCTCCCGCCTGTCTCTGCCTACTTGTGATCTCTCTCTCTGTCAATAAATAAAATCTTAAAAAAAAATACTTAAGCAAAACTTTATTAACTTTAAATACTATCTTTGGCTATTATTAGTCATTAATGTCTTTTGGAAGTCTTCTGCAGTGGATTGAGATCCATAAGAGTTAGCCACCTTAATAATTTCAAGAGGGTTATAATATTTCTAATATTTAAGATGAACTAAAAAAAGTGAGGAGTAAGGAAAAGAAAATAGTTTTTCAGTTGTATCTATTAGATAAATCCGAAAAAATCTCTTAAAGCATCTGCTTAAAGCCAGTATGTTATCCCAAAGGTTGACTATGTTTATTCTTGTTCCTGTGAGGTAATTCGTTAGTTGCCTACAATTGAGGATGTCTATAGAGGCAACATAGGATGATGTAGAGATTATTCATCTAGTACATGACTTCTATTTTTCTTTTTTTCACATTTGATACTGGGTAAGGATAAAAAGTGTATTATTTTATCTATTTGGAAAAAAATTGTGAAAATAATGCATACAATTGGAGTTGTTATGAATGTTGACCATCCCTACTCTTACTAATAGTGCTTCAAACACTGTACAAGAAGTTCTCATGAAATATTTTGGTAGAGAATTTTACTTTTCTCACCTTTTGGTGACCTCACTTGGATAATTACAGCATATGGTCCCAGTGAGTATGAAAAGTAAGCATGAAATTTAACCATTTTAAAACATGCCAAAAGGAAGTATAACAATAACTTTTCCCAGTGTTCTCTAATGAACAAAATGATAATTTACCAGATGTTTCAGATTTGCAATAATTAAAACCATAAAATCTTTCCAATAGAATTGAGCAAGAATATTTCAAAAATTATATTTTATGTACTTGAGCTATGATTTCAAAATCCAAATTACTTTATCAGGCTCTTTGTTAAAAATATGCAAGATTTTGTACCGCTGATTTTGATTCTGAACTGTACTTTAAATGATCAATATTTATAATTTATCACAATCGCAGTTATAGCAATGAGAGTCCCCAAAAATCAAATGATGGAAGAGTCTATAATTTTAGAGAATAATAGCTATTCTTAGTAAATTACATAATGATTTAATATGTACAATTTCAAAAGTTTATGTAAAAGGCTATTACAGTGTTAAATGTATTATTTATACACTTAGCATGAGCTTAAGAGATAATAATAATAAATTAATTTAATCAACATATTCATCTTATGTATATCTCAAAATTTAGCATATTTTAAAATGAATATTCTAGGGAATTTCCAGTGAAGGTTATCAGTTAAGAGAAATAAGCAATTTCTTCCTATGTCTAATTACTACTGTATTGTTTCTTCGAAAGCTCTTTACATTCCTCAGAATTATTTCTTCCTCAAGTGAAAAATGGTTATTATTGAAAATTATTACTAATTAGAGATAAGTTCCAAATTTGAAGTTTTGATACTATCTGAAATAAGATATTTTCTCCCACCATATACATTGTCAATATTAAAATAATTGCATTTGGGGGAACCTGGGTCACTCAGTAGGTTAAGTGTCTACCTTCAGCTCAGGTCATGATCCTGGAATCTTAGATTAAGTCCCTGCATCAGGCTCTCTGTTCATCAGAAAGTCTGCTTCTCCCTTTGCCTCTGCCTGCCACTAGTGTTCTCTCTCTTGCTTGCTCACACTCTTTTTCTCTAGCAAATAAATAAATGAAATCTTAAAAAAATAAAATGATTGCATTTTATTTAATTATACACAAATTAAAAAGAAAATAAAACAACAAGGATAATAAAATATAAAAATATAAAACCTAGATTTGGTGAGTGCTGTGAAGTGTGTAAACCTGGTGATTCACAGACCTGTACCCCTGGGGATAAAAATATATGTTTATAAAAAATAAAAAATTAATAAAACAAAGAAAAATTTACAAAAAAATTAATAAAACAGCTTATCTGAGCATGATCAATATATTAGATAATGTGCATTTAAAATGGATAAAACAAGTATTGAGACATGCGGGTGACACAATAAAATGGAAGAAAGACTGATATAAAGCAAAATGATGCTGTGGGATCTTACACATTTTTAAGGAAGAGTTCATTAAATTTGTCCCTTATATTTTTACTGCTTTTATTCTTGTTCTTCTGTTGTATTCCATTATAATTATGTTATTTTTATAATATTTTGTTTAAGAAATTTATATTTAGAATCCTCAGAATAACACATTTCCAATTGTTTATTTTGGAGAAACAAACAAGTAAAAGAAAAATTTGGACCCAGAGCTTAGTGGTGAGCCAAATGAGATACTCATTTTCTTCCCTATGAAAAAAAAAAAAGCAAGGTCACATTGGGTAAAAACAGAGGGATGGACTAGCAATTTCTATTTGTGGAATTTTGGGACTTAGTCCATTTTAGGACCCTTTCAGATTTGTGCATCTTACCTCAGTCATGTTTCTAAATAAACAGCTAGAAAAAATATGAGAGAAGGAACAGCAGTTGAATATTATTTTTGTCTCAAATGATAAGAAAAAACTTTTGAGTAATATTTTCAAAAGGCCCAATAGAATCCAGTAGAAGCAAAATTACTTAAAATATTATTTTTGTCCTTAGTTCCAGGAGACAATTTTCAATTTAGAGCTATGTGCAAGTTAATTGATTTCTAATTTTAATATCTGCCTAATATATTTTAGTTACTTTATTATCAGAATAAAAAAAAAAGTTGAAGTCTATTACTTCAAAATCTACTCATTCAGTTTAGAGCATACCATTTTTCAAAGATTATGTAGATTGCACTTATAAGAGTATCTTCAATCTAGTTGCCTAATGTCTTTTATATGCAGATGGATCTTTGTAATACATTTGACCCAATATTTCTTGAAATTAAATCACATTCTCTAGTGAGTTTTTGATATTTCAGCAGTACTTGGTAAGTGATAAATTAGAACTAAACTTTGAATAAAGTTGTAAAATTCACCTTTATATCCAAAGTAATAAAATTATCCATTAACCCAAAGTAAAATGCTGGCTAGAAAAATTCTCATTTCCACTTGAAAATAATTTTCAAAATCTTTATTATTTTATCATATGTTTTTCTGTAAACTGAATAGTTTAAAAATAACTTTTCTAAAATATATATTTTTTGTTTTTAAAAGAATTGTTAAATTGTTAAGTTCTTTTACTTAATTTTACTTAATTACTTATATCTTACCTGACATTCCATCTAGACGGAGACAAAAGGTCAAACAAAACTTTTTGGGGTAATGACTTAATCATCTCATGAAATTTACATTTACCAATCTAGCTTTTTTTTTTTTTTTAACTGTCTCAGAAAATGCTTACCCAATATCAGGAACCATGGTTTTGAAGCTTTAAATGCCTGCAACTATGGACCATAATCATCTCTGCTATCCACACATACACTGATTTCCTTACTTTTTCAATTACCAGATACTTGTGGGTTTACTTTTTCCTATTGAATGGGTTAGATGCTGAATTGACTATGGTAAACAACAAACTTAGGGCCACTGACCCAAGATAACTTATATCTGTAACAGAGTTGTTGAGGGGCTCAATTGTGTTCTACTAAAATACATATGTTAGAGTCCTAACTCCAAGGACCTCAGAATGTGACTGTATTTGAAGATAAGGTATTTAAAAAGGTAATTAAGTTAAAGTGAGGTATTAAAATCAGTCTTTATTCCATATGACTAGTAATCTTATAAAAAGAGGAAATCTGGACCCAGGTAAGAGAAAACAATGTACAAGCTAAGGGCCAAGACAGCCATGTACAAGCCAAGGAGAGAAGCCTCCCTCATAATAGTAAGAACATTTCTGTTGCTCAAGCCCCTCAGTCTGTGATACTTCATTATGGAATCATTAGCAAACTAGTACAAGAGGTAACAGAAATATATAGTAGATAACCTTAGAATGTCATATTTGCTATGATAAGTAAAACACAAAGTACCGTAAGCTAACTAAAAACAAAAATACTTAATCTGGACTCAGAGGCATCTTTATGAACATGCAGTCAGTACAGTCAAACAAAGTCCTATGTTTAGATTATTGTTTTGCTGTCATTTTCTTAAAGATTTAATGATTTTTAACCAAGAGCCCTCATGTTTTCATTTTGTCCTGGGTTACACAAAATATGTAGTCCTCTCTGAACTTGTGTGTTCAGAAGAGGCTTCCTGGAAGAAGTGAAGGCTAAGTAGGACTTAAATAATGTGCTCAGTTCATCGTTCATACCTGTGAGTGCTTAACTAAACTAAGTATGAATTTTATGTGTGAGTGTGTTGGATAGAGGAGGTAAAAATGTTACTTGATTAAAATTTAGTAATTTAAATCAGTTACTAACATAATTCTGAATGTAGTGACACAAAATTGATTTTAAGCACCGTGGTTCCCTCAAAATCTAAGATCAGATATGCAGAATTAAATTTGTAATATAATTGAGTGTTGCAAAGCAATTTTTGGTGATACAAAGTTCACCAGACTGTTGTTAGAATTAAATGGCCTAACATATTAATGCATAGTAGACTCAGTAAGCTTTATTTACCCTCCCTTGCATTTAGGGATTATCACAAATTTGAAATATTTATCTCACTCTCCAATTTTAGCTTCTTACTTGGAAAAACAATTTTTCCAGCATGAAAAATATTAAAATAAACCCTAGATTATTTTCTCAAGTTTTCAGAGTTGGTGAATCCAAATTTCCTACATTTTAGCAAAAGGACTTTCAGACAGAACAGAGAACAGAGATGTGAGACAATTGTCAAAGAAATAACACTGTCCCAAAACATGTCTCCACAAGTGGAAGATTTTTAAAACAAAAATCTGGAATATCTCTTTGAAATTTAAGAATAAAATTAATGAAAGATAATTTAAATGTCAGGGGGAAAAGAGAAATGGAGAAGAATTTTATTATAAAGATATGAAATCAGGGACCTAAATGTTAGGCATTAAAGAGAGAGCAGAATATTCATTATCGCTCCCAAAATATGTTTCTGGAAACAGAACTCTACAAATTCAGTTGCCATACGTCTACAATATAAAAATACATTATACATTCCCACATTCTAGGTCATTCCCCTTCTCTGATTTTATATCACTTATCTCACTATATTAAAATTGGTGCTAGCTTGCCTCATTTCATTGCTAGATTGAGAACTAAGAAGGGTAAAATCATATCTTTCATTTCTCTTTCCACAATGCTTAGTTCAGTGCCTGTCAAATAATGACTGAGCAATAAGTATAAATTGAAGGAGTGAAAAACTAACATGCATCTTTAAAATTTTATAGTATTTTAATTCAGGGATGGTAATCTAGAAAAAAAAAGATGATAGGTCATTGAAAGAGTTGTATATTTTTAAAGGAAAATTTATATTAAAAATAAAGAAAAACAAACATTTCAAGCAAAAAGTGATTTTAGAGTGTATATTTTAGAAGATACTCATTAGCTACTAGATACATAGTATCTAAAGCATGTATAAAAGGGCAGAAGTTTAAAAAATCACAATTAACCAGATGTGCTTTGAACCAAATGATTCTTCTTACAAACCATTCAATTAGTATCTGTGTATATTAAGTAGATACATGAATGCTTCATGCTGATTACTAAATTGCTTTGTTTGGCAGATAGATCTATTTTTTCTCTAAAATAAATTCATAAAACTCAGTTTAGGAAACTATGTAAAATAACTTCAAAGATACGTTACCTAGCAGAATAAACTATGAGACTAATTCACCAAGCTAAACTCAGTCAAATTTCAAAACCAAGCACAATGAATAATTTCCTTGGAAAATAAAGTTTTAAAAATTTGACTATAGTAGAAATAAGAGTTTTAGGAATAAAGATGAAAATACACGGGGTGCCTCGGTGGCTCAGCTGGTTAAAGCCTCTGCCTTTGGCTCAGGTCATGATTCCAGGGTCCTGGGATCGAGCCCCCGCATCCGGCTCTCTGCTCAGAGCGGGGCCTGCTTCCCTTCCTCTCTTTCTGCCTGTCTCTCTGCCTACCTGTGCTCTCTGTCTGTCAAATAAACAAATAAAATCATTATAAAAAAGATGAAAATACACACACACACAGATTATTATAGGCATAATGCCATAATGCAAGACAATTTCCATTTTTGAAATATACACTTTTCTAGATTGAGAGGGTTCATGTGTGCCCAGAAGAATAGATTTTAATAAATATTTAATAAAGTACACAATAAGGTACCACTGAAGGTGATTCAACTTCAACTGAAGATCTAAACATGGATATATCATCAATTTATGAATATTATATGGATATCCATAAATTGATATATAATATATATGTATATATATATTATATCTCATGATATAATCCTGTATTAAGTAGAATGGAGGAAAAAACATTTTGTCATGAAAATCAGATTAAGTAAAGGTGCCTGTGTAACTCAGCCATTAAGCATCTGCCTTTGGCTTGGGTCATGATACCCAGTGTCCTGGGATCAACCCCTGCATCAAGCTCTCCACTCAGTGGGAAGCAGACTTCTCCCTCTCCCACTCTCCCTGCTTGTGTTCCCTCTCTGGCTGTATTTCTCTTTGTCAAATAAATAAATAAAATCTTAAAAAAAAAAAAGAAAGAAAAAGAAAAACAGATTAAATAATATTAAAAATCTATGGATTTTTAAGTCAATACCAGGACAATGAGGTAAGTGAGATAGACAAAAGTTTGTATTCCTATAGCCAATGTTAAAATTGAATTGTAAGGCTAAGAAAGACAGCATTATATTGATTATATCAATTAATAAGAGAAGAGGGTACCAGGAGAGTTTTGAACTGGCTCAAACAGATTGAGGAGAGCTTATCCATTAGCATTTCTTCCTAACTCCATGTTCAGTAAGATCATTTTGAGACTTGAAATTGGCCTTAATGTGGGTATTTTCAAGATGGAAATTGGGAAGAACCCCATATCAAGTCTCTTGGTTTTTCAATTATTTAGTTTTTCCAAAGAAGATTTCCAGCACACCACTAGTTAACAAATTCCTTGGGTTCACAAACGGACAAGAATTTCTTCAAGAGCAATAGTGAAATATATTGTATAATAACAACTTGGTTAAGACTTAAACTATGCTTGCCTGAGTCTTCTTGCCTTGATGACTCTATAGTTAGTTGGTCCCAAGAAGAACTCACACAAATTTTGGCAGGCTGATGTGAAGCATGCAGACTTCACTTTTAGAAAAGTCTTGTGGTCAGACAAGATGAAGACCCTGTTTCCCCATTATTCTCCACTTCACATTCAGTTTATCCTCCTGACTATTGGCTTTGCTAAGAGTGGTCTCAGATCCACATTTGTGATGAGTATGTAGGTACAAGAGCTTACTATAGAACGTTCCAGAAACACCTCTTTTTAGGTCCATTTTGACACTGGATGTATTTGGTTCCTTTGATACTTCTTATTCTTCCCTTTGGCCTCCTGCACTATTGCTTTAGGTGAATTGGCTAGTGACTATCTGATCTTCTCATTCTCTCATCCAGAACTATACTTCTCCATTTTTGCCTACATTTTGTAAGATCTATTACCTCTACTAAAATATATCAATCAAAATAGGTTAGTAGATATACTTCCCAGACTGAATTTTGACTGATGCAGAAAGGGACTCTTTTTTCTCAAAATGGTGTTAAAGAATAAGGATGTTAGAATCATCTGCAGTTCCTAAAATATATCTGATATGAATATAAAAACAATTTTGCAGTAATGATCATTATAAGTAGACATAAGAAGTTGGTCAAGTTTGATCACTCGTGAACTTAAATTAGTATATTTCTTATCTGCAAATGTCTAGACACTTGGCTGATATAAATTACAACTTTTAGGGAGAGATCCCATTCAGATAATCCTTGCATCTACATCAATATAGTATGCTGTTGTCTTTCACTTTATTTAAAAAAAAATTGAATATGTGTACATTTCCATATTAAGGATTACAGATCCATGAGGTAAACAACAACCTCTGGTCTCAAGGAAAGTAAAAGAAATAAGTACTTGTAGTAATCAAAAAAAGTATGTATTTTTTGTTAGTCACTTTCTTTTTTAATTTTTTGCAAATATAGAATAAAGACAAATTATAGGTGGTCTTGGAACCTGGCTTAGGAGTTTGTAACTACCTAAGTAGACAATGGAGAACATTAAAAGGGTATGAGAAAGGCAAGAATATGACTAAATTGAAAGGTCTTGATATAATTTGAAAGCTTGATATGATAACATGTATGAAACAAAATTGAACAGACAAGGAATAGGAGTTGTAACCATTAGTTGGAAAATGAATAGATGATAGCATAGATGATAACTAAAGGGCTTGAATTAAAATAATAATAATGACTAGAGAGCAGATAGTAAGCAAATATTTAAAACCACAGATTCAGTTATATAATATGCAAAATTGGCAAATGGTTAGATATCATGCAAACTAGAAGGAAGAGTCAAAGTGTAAATTAACAGAAATGAGGCAGATGGTTTCATTGTATCCCTCTTACAGTCACAAAGATTGATCATAAAGCTAGTGAAGTTTAAGCTTCAGAAACCCTGAAAAAAAAGGCTGCTCTTGAAGTAATGAGGGGGACTATAAATGTTTCATCTAAGTCATTTTTTTTATAAAATCTGAAAGCATGAGATATTTTAATCACAATCGGTTAAAACTGATACCTCTTTTTACTCTGACTTACATTTTAACAGAACAATTTACTGTCTTTCTTGTTGGGTGACTTGGAGAGGCTATATGCACTTTTATGATCTAGCTAAAACAAACTCACTTGCTGATATATTTAGTCTAAGTTTTGTAGAATGTATTCGTTTGCTTCATAGTCAGTTTCCTGTATGACTAAGTTATTCCTAGTCATCCTGATATTAAAATGACTTTCAGGAATATAAGTACCTCCCATTCTGCTGATTCAGCCAGCATCAAAATGGAAAGATGCAAAGCCAGATGTGACATTTTAACATACTCTGGAGAACGTGAGGGGTAGAGGAGAAAGAGAATTTGAAATGCATAGAGCTAGAAGTTAGTCCATGGAAATTCTTTCTATTTTCAGATACACAAAATTATAAGCAGTGGATTTGGTTTTCATTGATGCCATTAAAAATGGAAATGCTCATCTGTTATAAATATACTTGATCACATAGCATATACAGTTATAAAAAGGACCATATTATTTTCCTTTCTCAATGGACATATATTATCTATTAAACTAGATAAGCTATTTTAACTGCATTTTTAAAAGATGCTTTGTGGCACTTGAATAAAGTGAGAAAAACTGTCAGCTTCTGATTTAGACATATGAAGGAAAGAAAAATTTTTATTAGCCAACATCTTAAGTAATTAAATAATAAAAAGCCAGGTAAAAATAATAGATTTTGAAAAACAGAATAAAGATAAGTAAAAAATAGAAATATTTTTACACATTAACATAAGTTTTAAATAAAATAACAGATAATACCATTTCAGTAACTCATTAAGAGGAGGAGATAATTGGGGGAGACAAGATGGCAGAGAAGTAGGAGTCACTGTTTCAATCTGTTCCCTAAAGGGAGCTGATTACCTACCAAAGAACTCTGACCACCCATAAAATCAGCCTGAGATTAGAACTAAACACTTCTGGATCTCTACGGGGATAGAAGAAGACAGAGGAGAGGTAAAGCAGAGTGGGAACATCAGACTGATAATCAGAAGATAAACAAAAGGGCAGAGGGGGAATTTATGTGCTCTGGAGCACCCAGAGGGGAACAGACTGAGGCTTCTCTCTGAGATGGAGGTCTGGGTACAGATTGCTTTCCTCTAAACCTCCAAAGAACTGCCACAAGCTGTCATGGGGAGAAAAAACAAACAAAAAAACAAAAAAACCGCCAGAGAACAAAAGGCTGAAAAACCAGTTTC
The DNA here is from genome assembly GCF_022355385.1 of Mustela nigripes. Classification (NCBI taxonomy): domain Eukaryota; kingdom Metazoa; phylum Chordata; class Mammalia; order Carnivora; family Mustelidae; genus Mustela; species Mustela nigripes. The sequence continues at coordinate 72,273,567 of NC_081557.1, read as the reverse complement.
CTCAGAGCCCAGCCCTTTTATGGGGGCAGGAGGACTCAACTCTAGCAAGACTCCCTGAAAAATGATGTGGCAGGCCCCTCCCCCAGAAAGCCACCAAAACAAAACAAAACAAAACAAAAATAAGCAAACAAACAAACAAAAAAAAAAAACAAGAGGACAACTACCACTATTTCATAGATATAACTTTTATTTTTAATTTGTTCCCACTATTCTGTTTCTCTCTCTTTTTTTAAAATATAACTTTGTAACCTATTTACCATCACAACGAGATATTCGGTACATCAAATTCCACAATAACCTTTTAACCTGAACATTTTTGATATGCATACCTGTGTTTTTCTTTTGCTTTTCTATTTTTAAATTTTTATTTTATTTTATTTTTAATATTCATATAGAGATAAGCTTCAAGGTAATCCCCTTTCCCCAATTAATGTTACCCCTATATATAAACCAGTTTTAATCCCCCTTTATCTCAGGAAAGTTGAGTCCGTTAACAAAGATACCAGGATACATCCAGGAAGAATCAAAATAAACTTCCTCACCCACACTGAGAATTTATAACCACCCTCCCGTCTTTTTCTTCTGTCAGTGTTTCTGTGTATTTGTTTTTATTCTGGTAGTATATAAATCTTATACTTGGGGTTTATTTTGATGGGGTTGTTTTATTTATTTATTTATTTATCTCCTGTCTTCTACTTTTGTCAGTCTTTTTGTTTGTCTGTTTTTTAAATCTTACCTTTGGGGCCCATTAGGGCTGGGCCTTCTCTTTTTTTAAATCTTTGTTTCTCTATTTCTCTCTCTCTTTTTTCTTATGTCTTTCTTTTTGGTGGGGACTCTCGATTACTCAGAAGCGTTCCAGGGTGAACCTTGCCCACACCATGGTTGTTACATTCAGCTACACATCCATTCAGTCATCTCTCACCAAAATGACTAGGTGGAAGAATGCCCAACAAAAGAAAAATTCAGAGACTGGGCCCTCTCCATCAGAGCTATTGGATATGGACATAAACAGTATGTTGGAAGAGGAATTTGGGGTAACAATTATCCAGGAAATAGCTAGGTTGGGGAAAGCCTTTGATTACAAAATGGAACTGATTAGGGTAGAAGTGAAAGCCACTAGGGATGATGTTAACAATGCTCTCAATGAGTTCCAATCATTCTAAATTCTCTAAAAGCTAGAGTAACTGAAGCAGAAGATAGAATCAGTGATCCGGAGGAGAAATATCACCGTCCAACAGTGATAATAACGACCCTCCATCCGGTTGGGTTTCAAAAAAGGAGCCTTTATTTCATATGGCCATCGCTTATATAGGGGAACTAAGCCAATCAGCATAGACAGCAATATGCATCCACCAATCTTAAGCTTGTTACCAAGTACCCACAGCATAGCAATAGTTCAACAGCCAATAGGTAGTACTTCCTGTTTACGATCAGTCACTCTAGACACACCTTCTGGCAAATCACCAGGCACCATTTTGCAAAGCTCTGCGGTTGACGGATTTCCGGGCTCCTGGAGCATCCGCCCTCAACAGTTCCCCCTTTTTGTTTTACGGTAGAAGGAAAGAATCAGCAGGGGTCGTGCCTGTCTTAGGTTGTCGCAAGGCCAAGAATATCCTTACCCATCATTGGATCATGATGCTTATAGGATCATGTCCTGTCTTAGGTTGGCATATTCTGCCTACGATCTTACCCGTCTTTGACTACCGATCCAGCATACTGAGCAATACTTGGGGCGACTGTCCGGACTTGATGGATAACAGAGCTTGTTTGATGGCAATGGTGTCTCTTTTACGAATCCTCATCATGGGGCAAATGCACCATAAGCAACACACCACAGCGAATATCAGCAATCCACCCATGGATATGAACCCAAACCATTGCTTCCCCCATCTTACAACATTTTTCATAAAGGCAACAAATTGAATACTGAAGCTACTTCTACCTTACTGGAATTAACGTTAACAATATTAGCATGAAGCTGTATTGTCAGATTCGCGAATCTGGCACTCCAGTTACCTGTAAGCCTCTTGGATAGTTCCCTGGAATAATTAGCTGCTCGAGTGAGGTTATCATATGCAACTGGAGTAATGCAGAGTCCAGTATCTGAGCGAAGGTATCCTACAGTCAGTAGTTGTATTACAATGTCCGTTTGTTCTGGTAGCAAGTCAATCCGCTGATTAGCAAAAAGAATACCCGCAGCGAGATGATCATTAATTTCACTCTGGGTTTGTAGAGCTTCTGCGGTATTCGTAGACAGTTGATTAATCTCCTTGGCTGTAGGAATAGCAATGGCAAGTGCAGTAGCAGCAGCAGCGGCGGCAGCAGCGGAGGGGGCAACAGCTGTCACCACGGCAGCAGTGATACCAAAGTCTCTTTTATGTCTCAGCAAAACTGGAAGGTGTCCCTCTGGGACAGAGATGGGCATAGGCAAAAACACTGGAATACGTATTATCATAGCAAATGAAAAGCCTGTAGCATTCCAACATTGTGTAAGGAAGCAAGTGTTCAACATACAGTTCAACTTATTAGAAATGGTTGTACTGTTACTGGCAAGAAACATAAAAGGGGGGGGAATACAAACAGGAGTAGGCAAAAATGTGATATTTTTAGAACAAGTTTGCACTTCAACACTCGTTTCAAATATTTGGGAAAAGTTGTGCTTGTAAGAGGAGTTACATAATAAATTAGTAGTTAAGAGTGCGGGGTAAGTAGCAGAGGAAGACGTTAAAGGGAGTGGATAGGGCCAGGCTTTAACAATGGCCCAAAGGGTCGGTCCTGATGTCATGGTCAGAAATGCGTATATCATCATCATCCGGATTATCATCACCATGGCTGTCGTCCTTTTGGGCTTCTGCCTCTTTTAGTGCCAAGTGTAAGACTGGCTTGACTAGCCATTCAGGGATCCAAATAGGGGATGGAGCATTCTCTGGAAAGACACAAACAGAGCCTCGGCTCCAGATTAGCACTTGGTCTGGGCCCTTCCATTGACCCGACAGATGGTCCTTCCAAAGAACTTTAGGTTGAGAATTCCCTAGTGTGCACCAATGTCTTTTGGTGGCAGTACGCTGGTTTTTATCCACATTCAAGAAATTTAAAATGTAGAGGATAGTGGATAGTTTGTCTCTTGGGGATCGGAATGTATCTCCTATTCCCCCTTTTTGTTTAAATAAGGTATTTTTAATAGTTAGGTGGGCACGTTCCACTATGCTTTGACCCTGGGGATTGTAGGGGATACCAGTGACATGAGTGATTCCAAATGTAGCACAAAATTGTTTAAATGTAGTAGAGGTATATCCAGGGCCATTGTCTGTTTTTAATTGTTTTGGTATCACTAGAACAGAGAACGAATGCAAACAATGTTTGATAACATCTTTAGTTTTTTCTCCAGAATGCAAGGAGGCCATAATAAATCCAGAGAAAGTATCAATGGAAACATGAACGTATTTTAAGAGTCTGAATTTGGGCATATGTGTTACGTCCATTTGCCATATGTGATTAGGGAGTAACCCCTTTGGATTGACTCCCAAAGAAGGTTGAGGGATTAAGGAGACACAGCGTTCACAGGATTTAACTATATCGCAAGCTACAGCTTTAGTAAGTTTTAATTTTAATTTTAAGGTAGAAGCGTTCACATGGAATTTCTCATGAAAGGTTTTTGCTGCTTCTATAGAGTTAAATATATGTGGATCCCAGGGCATTTCCCAATGAGAGGGGCCCAGGTAAGTTAGAATGTGCTCTTAAATGCCGTATAAAAAAAGGATGCTTTCTGTTCCAAATAAGAACTTGTAATGCTCTTAAGTAGGTATGTACAGAAGAGCTAGTAGATATAATTCCTGCTGTTTCTAACAGAGATAGCGCATATCCTACATATTTACTATCAGAAAATAAATTGAAGGGGCAAAAGGAGAATGCCTTGAAGACCTCAGTGACTGCTAACAATTCCACATGTTGAGCAGAGGTAGTGGGAGACAAAAATGTATTAATTTTCCCATCTGCCATAAAGGCACCAGTTCCATTATTGGAACCATCAGAAAACACCACAGGGGCGTTATCAATAGGTTTTGGCTGGTTATCCTTGGGAAAATTATGGGATGTTCTTTCCAGAATTGTAATAAAGGGTGGGAGGGATAATGATTGTCAAATTTAGCAGTAGTACTAGTCATGATAATGGCCCAATTAGAGGAGGAGTTACTCAAGAATTGAAGTTGGGCAGGGGTGTAGGGTGTGATGATCAATGCGGGTGACGTCCCAAAGGAAATGGTGGCTATTTTGATGGCTTCAGAATTAGCTCAGCTATGGCCTCTGGGTAGCTACTCAAAACCTTAGCTGGGGAGTGGGCACAATGGACCCATAGCAATGGTCCTTCTTGCCAGATGACCCCAGTGGGGGAGTTATAGTCCACTAGAACAACAAAGCTCAAAGGTTTGTCAAGGTGGAATCGATCGAGTTGAGCAGCCTCCGATGGCTTGTCTAGCAGCAGGAGTTAAGGTTCTAGGTGAATTTGGATGAGGATCTCCCTTTAGGATATCAAATAAGGGTGATAATTGAGAAGTGGGGATGCTGAGAAATCTCCTGATCCAATTTAGGTCCCCTAATAATTTCTGAAAGTCATTCAAGTTTTGGAGATGATCTAGTCTCAAGGTAATTTTTAATGGTTGGATAATTGTGGGTGTCAATTTTGAACCCAGAAATTCTTGTGTAGTACCTAATTGAACCTTTTCCGTGGCAATATGTAACCCTCTATATTCTAAGAGAATAGTTAATTCCTCATAAAGAGCCTTGAGTCAATCGCCATCAGGATAGGCAAGTAAAACATCATCCTTATAATGATATATTATTAGATCGGGGTTTTGTTCCTGAAGCGGTTTGATGGTCGTGCATACAAAGATTTGGCATATAGTAGGACTGTTGGTCATGCCCTGTGGTAACACAGTCTATTCATATCTTTGATCTGGGTGGGTATGATTGATAGATGGGACTGTGAAGGCAAATCTAAAGGTATCTTCAGGATGTAGGGGAATAGAGAAGAAGCAGTCCTTTATGTCTATAATGATGGTTGGCCAATTTTTTGGAAGGGTGGTCAGTAATGGTAAGCCTAACTGTATTGGTCCCATGGGTTGTATGGTAGCATTTATCGTTCCAAGGTCATGTAGTAGTCTCCATTTTCCAGATTTCTTTTTGATGATAAATATGGGTGTATTAAAAGGAGATGTGGATGGTCTTATATGTCCTGCAGCTAATTGTTCCATGAATAGTTGCTGGGCCGTTTGTAATTTTTCTTTAGAGAGGGGCCACTGAGGGACAGGTTTATTGGATATCCAAGTTAATTTGATATAGTCAGTGGCCCCTAATTAAAACCCAGACCCGTCCGGTTCTCCTTTCTGGGGTTCAATCGGGTTGGTGATTCCTTGTTGATTATTCCCTAAAACTTTTCCCCAGTTGTGTCCCTGAGCAAGCATAATTGTATTAGCTTGTGGGCTGCTAAATGGAATGTCCAATGTTAATTTTAGATCCATGCCTTCTATGACATCTCTACCCCATAAGTTTACAGGCAAGTGATCTAATATTATGGTTGAACTAAACCTTGGTGTCCTTCATCATCTCTCCAATAGTAAAGTAGCACTCCTATCAGGATTAGAGGCAATACCTAAGCCAAGCAAAGCTTGGTCAGCCTTTTGTATTGGCCATGCTTTTGGCCAATCTTCCCTTTTGATTATACTCTTATCTGCACCTGTGTCTAAGAGCCCTGTGAATGCTTTACCATTAATATGTAAAGCGGTCATTGGTCTTTCTCTTAGATTTAGCTTAAGGAAGGCACATGGAGTTCCAGTAGATCCTAGGCCTTGATTACCTCTCTCTTTATTGCTGGCCTGATAATGTGAATGATGGCTGGGCAGAATTAGCAATTGCACTATGCGGTCTCCAGGGGAAGTAGAAACAATACCCCGTGGGGATGAGGCAAGAATTTTAATCTCACCTGTAAAGTCAGGATCAATGACTCCGGGTGTAATTTGTGATCCTTTCAGTGCACTAGAACTTCTACCCAGTAGTAATCCTACAGTTCCCTTGGGTAGTGGTCCACAGACAGTAGTAGGGATTGGCTGAACTCCCATATCGGGAGTTAATATTGCTCTGGCAGAGGCACAGAGATCCAGTCCTGCTCTTCCTTTTGTTGCTCTACGGAGCTGGAAAGGGGATAGTAGCTCTGAAGGATTGTCTGTATGGCCCCGTATATTTGTGGGCTCCGGGATTGTGGGCCCTGTTTTCCGCTTTTTGGCAGGGGATTCCCTTGGATATCTTGGGTGGATCTACAGTCACTAGCCCAGTGATTTCCCTTTTTGCATAGAGGACATAGGCCAGGTTTTTTATTGGCCTGAGGGCAGTCCCGTTTTTTATGACCTGGTTTATTACATTGGAAGCAGAGACCAGGGGATTTGTACCAGTAAAATTAGCGTAAGCCTCTGCCATGACATTAGCTTGGATAACTGATTTGTTTATGTCTCTACAGACCTTTAAATAGGAGGCTAGGTCTTTGTTTTTCCAGGGTCATATTGCTTCTTTGAACCATTTATTGGCTTGCTCATAGGCTAATTGCTTGACCAGAGGTATAGCCTGATCAACATCCCCCAAAATTCTAGATGCCGTTTGGATAAGTCTATCACAAAATCTGCATATGTTTTATTATTTCCCTGGATAACTTTTGACAATTGACCCTGTAAATCACCTGTGCCTTGTATGGTTTTTCACGCCCTAGCGGCAGCAGTAGCAATTTGCAAATACACTGCAGGTGGAAAATTGATCTGATTTTGATTTCCCGAAAACTGTCCTGTACCAGTCAGCATTTCTAAATTCCAAGCTCCATTCCCAGTTCCTGCATTACGGCGAGCAGTTTCCATACAGTTATCCTGATTTGCTATTTTCCACATAAGATATTGCCCTCCAGACAAGCAAGCTCGCACTAGATTACTCCAGTCTAAAGGTGTTAGGTTTTGTTCTGCGAGAGTCTTGAGTAAGGTAATAGTATAAGCAGCCTGAGGGCCATAAGACATGACTGCCTCTTTTAGCTGTTTTGCTTGCTGATCTTGAAAGACTTGTAGGGCTAAGCCTAACTGTTGTTCTATTGAATTCCAATCAGTGATGTCATGTCTATCTTGCGAGCAGGCTCCTGGGCAGCTACAATTTATTTCAGGATTATAAGGTGGGGGAGCTGAAGGCTGCAACGGCTCACAAGATAAGTTGCTTAATTTTTTTGCTAATTCATCCCCTGAAAGCTCTTCTTCCTCTTCTGAAGAGGCCCCTATAGTTGAGGTCTTCGATCATTCCTCTTTTACTTCCTCCAAGACCTGTTTCCCTGCTTATAGGCTTTCTTTTATAATCTCAGGGGGTTTGGGGCTAAGCAAACAGGATCGTATGAGAGCCCATATAGCGAGTGTGCCAGATGGAAGGGGTTTCTCTTTATCAACCTTCCTAAGATCCTCCCCTAAATGTTCCCACTGTGGAATGTTTAATAATCCTTCATCTAGGAACCAAGGGCTGACTCCTTCTACGGTGCCAAGAACGCCCGAGCAGTTTTCATTTTCAAAGGAGCTCCATTTGATTTTAGCAACTCCCGCAGAGGCCGTTCAATACGTATTCTTGAGACCTCTGAACCCATAATATATCAGAAATAAATAGTCAAGAAGCAAAGAAAAGACTAGTCTGCTATCGTCACTAAAACAGTGAGCTTTCTCATATCGTCACTAACACCAGTGAGCTTACGTTGCAATCGTCACTATAATCAGTGAACTTTCCTAAAACTTCTCTGGCCAGAATTTTCTTCTAAATAGATCGTCACTTACCTCAGTGCACTTTTAGAAACGGAGAAAGGGGGTTCCCCGTACGGGCCACCATTTATCGCCATCCAGCAGCGATAATAACAACCCTCCATCCGGCTGGGTTTCAAAAAAGCCCTTTATTTCATATGGCCATCGCTTATATAGGGGAGCTAAGCCAATCAGCATAGACAGCGATATGCATCCACCAATGTGAAGCTTGTTACCAAGTACCAACAGCATAGCAATAGTTCAACAGCCAATAGGTAGTACTTCCTGTTTATGATCGGTCACTCTAGACACACCTTCTGGCAAATCACCAGGTGCCATTTTGCAAAGCTCTGCGGTTGACGGATTTCCGGGCCCCTGGAGCATCTGCCCTCAACAGAGAAATAAGGATCAGGAGAAACAAACAGCTTAGAAGCCATGAAAACAGAATTACGGAAATAAAGGATGCCATGAAATATTCCAACGTCAGAATTATTGGAATCACGGATGGGAAGGAGAAAGAAAGAAGACTAGAAGATATAGTTGAACAAATTCTCCATGAAAAAATGGAAAGCATTCATGTACTAGAGGCAGAGAGGTCTCCCCCCAAGATCACAGAATCTAGAAAGACCTCGAGACCTAATTGTAAAAATAACGAATCATAATTTTAGACTGGAGCTCTTTAAAGCAGCTAGGGGGAAGAAATTCCTTATGAACAGAGGAAATCCTATCAGAATAACGTCAGACATGTCCACAGAAACCTGCAAGTCACAGAGGCTGGCAAGATGTATTCAGGGCACTCAATGAAAAGAACATGAATCCAAGAATATTTTATCCAGCAAGGCTGACATTCAAAATGGATGGAGAGATAAAGAGCTTCCAAGACTGGCAAGGTTTAAAAGAGTATGTGACCTCCATGCTGGCACTACAAGAAATATTAAGGGGGGTTCTACAAAAGAGGAAAAATCCCAAGAATATCATTGAATAAAAATATACGGAGATAATCTATAGAAACAAAGACTTCACAAGTAACACGATGTCAATAAAAACATAACTCTCAATAATCACACTCAATGTGAATGGCCTAAATGTGCCCATAAAATGACACCGGATAGCAGATTGGATAAAACGACAGGACCCATCCATATGTTGTCTACAAGAGACCCATTTTGAACCTAAGGATACATCTAGACTGAAAGTAAAGGGATGGAGAAGAATCTTTCTTGCCAAAAGGCCTCAAAAGAAGGCTGGGATAGCAATTCTCATATCGGATAAATTAGATTTTAAGCTAAAGACTGTTGTCAGAGGTACAGAAGGACACTACATAATTCTTAAAGGACTGTTCACCAAGAAGATCTAACAATTTTAAGTGTTTATGCCCCCAGTATGGAAGCATCCAATTGCATGAGAAAACTGTTAATCAAGATAAAGACTCATTTGATATGAATACATTCATAATAGGAGATCTTAACATGCCACTCTCAGCAATAGATCATCCAAACAGAAAATCAATAAGAAAACAAGAGCATTGAATGACACATTGGACCAGATGGACCTCATAGATACATAGAGAACATTCCACCCTAAAACAACATAATACTCATTCTTCTGGAGTGCACATGGAAACTTCCCTATTTGTGACCCAACATACTGGGTTACAAATAGGGCTCAAACAATGGCAAAAGATAGATATTATTCCCTGCATATTCTTAGACAACAATGCTTTTAAACTAAGCTCAACCAGAAGGAAATTTTTGGAAGGAATTCAAACACCTGGAAGCTAAAGACCACCTTGCTTAAGAATGATTGGATAAACCAGAAGGTCAAAGAAGAAACTAATTCATGGAAATCACTGAGAATGAAGACACTTCAGTCCAAAACCTATGGGATACAGCAAAGGCGGTCCTAAGAGGGAAATACATAGCCATCCAAGCCTCCCTTAATAAATAAATAAATAAATAAATAAATAAATAATTGAAAAAATTGAAAAAAAAGAAAGTTAGAATACACCAGCTGTCTCTACACCTTAAAGAACTGGAAATTCAACAACAAATTATACCTACTCCACACATAAGAAGGGAAATAAGATAAGAGCAGAGATCAATGAGATAGAAACTAGAGATACAGTAGAACACATCAATGAAACTAGAAGCTGGTTTTTTGAAAGAATCAATAAGAACAATAAGCCATTGGCCACACTAATCAAAAAAAAAAAAAAAAGAGACAGAGAGAGAAAGCCCAAATTAATAAAATTATGAATGAAAAGGGAGAGATCACAACAAACACCAAAGAAATATAAACAATCACCAGAAATTATTATCAATAGCTATATGCCAATAAGTTAAGCAACCTAGATGAAATGGATACATTTCTGGAAAACTATAAATTCCAAAATTGAACAAGGAAGAAATTAACAACCTGAATAGACTGATATCTAGTCACGAGATTGAAGCAGTGATCAAAAACTTCCCCAAAAACAAGAGCCCAGGACCTGATGTATTCCCTGGGGAATTCTACAAAACTTTCAAAGAAGAAATAACACCTATTCTCCTGAAGTTAAACTTCAAAAAATTGAAGCAGAAGGAAAACTTCCAGACACTTTTTATGAAGCCAGCATTACCCTGATCCCCAAACCAGGCAAAGACCCCACCAAAAAAGAAAACTTCAGACCAATATCCCTGATGAATTTGGATGCCAAGAATCTCAACAAGGTCCTAGCTAATAGGATCCAACAGTACTTTTTATTTTTTTTAATATTTTTTAAAAAAATATTTATTTGAAAGACCGAGATCACAAGTAGGTGGAGAGGCAGGCGGAGAGAGAGGGAAGCAGTCTCCCTGCCTAACAGAGAGCCCGATGTGGGGCTCAATCCCAGGACCCTGGTATCATAAACTGAGCCAACGGCAAAGGCTTTAACACATTGAGCCACTCAGATCCCCCAGGATCCAACAGTACATTAAAAAGATTATCCATCTCTGCCTACTTGTGATCTCTCTCTGTCAAAATAAATAAATAATATTAAAAAAAAGTTATCCACTATGACCAGGTGGTATTCATCCCTGGGTTTCAAAGATTGTTCAACATTTGCAAATCAATCTGTGATAGAACAAATCAATACAAGAAGAGAGAAGAACCACATTATTCTCTCAATTGATGCAGAAAAAAAAAAAATTGACAAAATCCAGCATCTGTTCCTGATTAAAACGCTTCAAAGTATAGGGATAGAGGGAACATTCCTCAACTTCATAAAGTCTATCTATGAAAAACCCATAGCAAATATCATCCTCAATGGGAAAAAGCTCACAGCCTTCTAGCTGAGATCAGGAACATGACAAGGATGCCCACTCTCACCACTCTTGTTCAACATAGTATTAGAAGTCCTAGCAACAGCAATCAGACAACAAAGACAAATAAAATGCATTCAAATTGTCAATGAAGAAGTCAAACTCTCTTCACAGATGACATGATACTTTATATGGAAAACCCAAAACTTCACCCCCAAACTACTAGAACTCATACAGCAATTCAGTAATGTGGCCGGATACAAAGTCAATGTACAGAAATCAGTGGCTTTCTTATACACTAACAATGAAAATACAGAAAGGGAAATTAGACAATTGATTCCATTTACTATAGCACCAAGAACCATAAGATACCAGGAAATATACCTAACCAAAGAGATAAAGGATCTGTACTTGAGGAACTACAGAACACCCATGAAAGAAATCAAAGAATACACAAAAAGATGGAAGATCATTCCATGTTCATGGATAGGAAGAACAAACATTGCTAAAATGTCTGTACTGCCTAGAGCAATCTATACTTTCAATTCCATTCTGATCAAAATTCCACAGCATTTTTCAAAAGCTGGAACAAAGCATCCTAAAATTTTTATGGAATTAGAAGAGACCCCAAATTGCTAAGGAAATGTTCAAAAAGAAACACAGAAAAGGGGGCATCACATTCCCTGATTTCAAACTTTACTACAAATCTGTGATCACCAGAACAACATGGTACATAAAAACAGACACATAGAACAGTAGAACAGAGTAGAGAGCCCAGATATGGACCCTCAACTCTATGGTCAAATAATCTTCAACAACCGAGGAAAAATATAGAGTGGAAAAAAAATAGTCTCTTCAATATATGGTGCTGGGAAAATTGGACAGCTATGGATAGAAGAATGAAATTCAACCATTCTCTTACACCATACAAAAAGATACACTCGAAATGGATAAAAGGCCTCAAAATGAGGGAGGAACCCATCAGAATCCTAGAGCAGAACATAGGCAGTAACCTCTTCTATATCAACCAAAGCAATTTCTTTCAAGATATGACTCCAAAGGCAAAGGAAACAAAAGCAAAAATGAATATTGTTACTTCATCAAGATTAAAATCTTCTGCACTGCCAAGGAAACAGTCAGCAAAGCAAAGAGGCAACCCACGGAATGGAAGATATTCACAAATGACAGTACAGACAAAAGGCTGATATCCAGGATCTATGAAGAACTCCTTAAACTCGACACACACTTGAAAGAGATAATCATGCCTAAAAAGGTGCAAAAGACATGATCAGACACTTCTCCTATGAAGACATATAAATGGCTCTCAGACAAATGAAAATATGTTCATCATCACTAGCCACCAGGGAGTTTCAAATCAGAACCACATTGAGATACCATCTTACACCAGTTAAAATGGCCAAAATTAACAAGACAGTAAGTAACTTGTGTTGCAGAGGATATGGAAAAAGGAGAACACTCTTATACTGTTGGTGGGAATGCAAATTGGTGCAGCCACTTTGGAAAACAGTGTGGCGATTCCTTAAGAAATTAAAAATAGAGCTTTCCCATGACCCTGCAATTTCACTACTGGGTATTTACCCCAAAGATACAGATGTAGTGAAAAGAAAGTCCATCTGTACCCCAGTGTTCATAGCAGCAATGATCATGGTCACCAAACTGTTGAAAGAACCAACATGCTCTTCAATGGACAAATTGATAAGGAAGATGTGGTCTATATACACTATGGAGTATTATGCGTCTGTCAGAAAGGATGAATACCCAACTTTTGTATTAACGTGGATGGGACTGGAAGAGATTATGCTGAGTGAAATAAGTCAAGCAGAAAGAATCCATTTTCATATGGTTTCACTTGTTTGTGGAGCATAAGAAATAAGATGGAGAGGAGAGGAGAAAGTAGTTGGGAGAAATTGGAAGGGGAGATAAACCACAAGAGACTATGGACTCTGAAAAAAAAAAATCTGAGGGTTTTGAAAGGTTAGGGGGTTGGAGGTTGGGTGAACCTGGTAGTGGGTATTATGGAGGGCATGTATTGCATGGAGCACTGGGTGTGGTGTATAAACAATGAATTCTGGTACACTGAAAAGAAATTAAAAAAAAATAAAAATTAAAAAATATAGGAGGAGATAAAATTTGAATGAGGAGTAAACTTTTGTATTGTTTGATAATAAAATTAATTAAGAAATGTGAATCATATGAACACTTTGGAAACATTTAAATATCCTGTTTATGTGAAATAAAATGCATCAATGAAAGGAAGCTAAAAATCAAATATGCCAGTGTACTGTGTATATAGAAAACAAACTGGTTAATGAGTATCAATTCAAAACTATGTAAAATAAACAAATGTACAAAGAACACTGAAAATGCTTTAACATTTTACAGCTTGTATACAAAACTAATTTTAGAATTTACTCTCAATTTCACAATCAAAATGTAACAGAGTTTACCAATAAGTTGTGAAGATGAAAGTAAAATTTCTAGTCTGTAATAAAAAGCAATTTAATAAACCATGTTAGAGATAAAAATTAATTTTGTCCTCCTTTAAAAAAATGCTAAAATATTTTGTTAAATTCAGAGAAAAATCTAGAAAATGATTTACTTTCAGTTGTCAAATAATTATTTTCAAAAGTGTTATTTTGGTATTAATGTTTTAAAAGTTTATAATTGATGTATTCTCCGTATAAATACATTTTTACTATAAATAATTACTCATAAAGTTGTTCACTTTTTGAAGTGATATCCACCTTTGCATTTATATGAACTGCAAATCCCCAATTTTTTTTGCCTCTGCTTATAGAAAATATTCAATATAAATATGATACACATGTAATTTATTAAAATAGTTTATTTCGCTTGGGTAAGATTATATTGCTCTCAGGTTGTAGGAAAAAGAATAGAAGATAAATATGCTAGTGAGGATAATTTCCTTTGGTGATCTAATGGGGCAATTACTATTGGCAATGATTTTATTTTTGAGATATTAATATATTATAAATGGCATTTTCTATGACAGCTTTATAGAATAACTCTGTCCTAGTTACTTTTCCTAAAAGGAGGCCAAAATATAATTTTCAAAAAAGGCTTAGAAGACATGTGTAGTTTACCTAAATATTGTTGGAGATTAATACTTGGTGGCATATATATCCCATGTACCTTACTTTGTTATGTTAAAACACTTATTAAACAATGTTTATAAATAGTGAAGTACAAAAGTTGCTTGATTTATATAACCACCAAAAGGGTTAAGATATGTAAAAATCCAGTCAATTTTCACTCTTACTCTTCAACCTCCAGGGCTAATCACTATTTTAACTTCTATCAGAGATTAATTTTACTTGTATCATAACCAGTTCTAAGAAGGTTATATTCCATGCCTGCGTTTTACTACTGCCTTCCCATAACCTCAATAACTATTAGTGGGATTAAACTGCCAATGACACATTTTTCACAGATAACAATTAATGCTTGCCTAAAAACAAATCTTATGTAACCAAATAGACTACTTCTCTCAGGCATGTATGCATCTATATTATTGTGTATGTATATGTATTTGTCCATTGTAGATGTGTGAATGTAAATGGTATATGTGTGCATGTGAACTGATATTCAGATATGCAAACTTTCTCAAGGTGTAGGACCTACTGAAAGCAGGAAGAAAGAAATGTATCATATCCATTGGTCTAATTTTTTTCTTCTAAATATAATACTTTAATTTATCATAGTCATAAAAGTGAACTTCATTCCTACAGATTAATCCAGAAAAGTTTTTTTGAGATGGTGAATTTATAGGTGTATTGAGAAATGTGAATTAAGGATAGATGGAAAAGGAGAGGTGAACATCCAAGTTGAATGAAAGGAAATGTCCCAACTACAAGTAGTGGAATAAACTAATTATGTAGAACTAAGCATGCATTTGTGAGTAAGTAGGGCCTGGAGAAAGAGAAAGACGTGGGAAATGATGAAAAAAAAACTAAATCAAGTCAACATATAAGGGACCAATCAATAAGCTTATCCTAGTATGGATCAGAATAAAGAGCTAATGAAAAATGATTTCAGTGAAAAACAACAACTAGATAATGGAGATTTTTCACTATTGGATAAGATCATTGCTTTTATCCAATTGGTAAGAAAGAGAAATTTCAGATTTAGAGCTATATTTGCTTTATCGAGGAATCTTAATTTGTCCTGCTTGAACACATATTTGAATGCCTCCCTCTGCCAGGCATATTTTGTTGTTTTGTTTTACCTTCAGTTTCATTTTGGTGTTTGATGTCAAATAAATGCTCTCAACATGACTCTTATTCCAAGCCACAGAACAGTGCCATCTTTTTATTTTATGTTTCCTTAAAATATTCGAATTATTAAATTTTGTTTTAGAATCTCAGTTTCTGCCTGCAATCAGTAATTCTAAAAAGTGTTGTTTTTCTTTTTTTTCACTGACCCAATGCTTCTTACTACTTTAAAGCATAACATAAATAAGAATAACAAGAAGCTGATTAAATGTTGATACTTCTCATTTAACAAATTATAGTATTTAACCTTATCTGTTTAAACCAAAAGGAAGTACAAAGTACTATCTCCTTCTCTATTTTCCAGAATGAGAATCTCCATTTTGCAGGGACATTTTTCTGGGGTGGGCTTTCTGGTTAACCCTCCACGGGGGTGGAAGGATTGTTTAGCAAAATGATTCTTTGTTTAGAGAGATCACTGGCTCAGATTCAGATTCTATAAATTATTAATTCTCTCATTTGGGCAAATCATTTTACTTCCTAAATACCATCCACTATAAAACAGAGATAGTAATACTACTAACTTCAAGGATTGCATTGATTATTAATTGAAGTAGTCAGTGTAACCCTGTTGACATCTTAGCTCTTCTCAGAACCCTTCTGTCAATTGTCCTAATTCCATTTAGTATTATAGTGCTTTTCATTTGTCTTCCAAAAGTTTTCTCATTATTTAACTTCCCTTTATGAGCCATAGATTCTCAGATTACTTAAAATCCATTATAAGAAACAAGTCTTCTGAAATTGTAGATATACCCACCCCAAACCATGCAAGAACAGCTTATAAACTGTGGCAGCCCTGTTGATTTTTGCATTCATGCTGGCTTGCTAGACAAATCTTTTATCTTCCTTAACTTTCTTGGCACACAGAAAAATACTAAAGTGTGTTTCAAATGAAAGATCTATGACTTCCTTAGTGTCAATTTGAATAAATTTGCACCCAGTGCTGCTGAGACTACTGTTCAGATCATTCACTAAAATGGCTAGTTTATCACAGTTAACTTCAAGCAGCCTTAGAACTATATGAATAATAGCAGAATTTAAACTTAACTCTTCAGATATTTAGACCTTGGGCAGACATATTATCCACAAAGTTTATGGACTATGCCTTGATGGAGAGAGGAAGCAATTGGTATCATTATCTAGACTCCTGGGAAGGCTCCAGGAGTGTTTCAGAAATGGAATAAATCAACACACTTCTTTTAAATTATGCAAATACCATTTTTTCCTTAGCTCAGGGGCCTTCATACATTTAAAAGAGCAGATTTCTTTTTTTGAGAACCAGAATTACTTCATTTGAATATCATTAAGCTTTCTTACTCAAATAGCTCTTACACATATTTACAGTATAATATTTGTAATGACTTACTTCCCCCCATGTCCATGGCCTCTTACTATAAGCTACCAACATCTCTTGCCTGTTTTGTAGAAAATTAGCTGTCCTGTAATGGTTTACTATTCATTTCAACATGAAAACCCTTCAGTAACTTTCTTTTGTCCTTAAGATTGAGACCAGTATCCTTAAAACTACCCAGGAGACCCTACAGGTTTGGACCATTTTCTCAGCATTCTCTTCCTATTTTCAGCCAGAGAAGTTTCCCTTCACTTCCTTCTTCTTCCTTAAACATTGAGCCTTTGCTCATCTTGCCTCCTAGGACAAAATTAACCCTACTCCCTCAACCAGCATAACTTTACCTATTAATTTCTAATAATCCATTTTCATTAAGATAGCAGATCACTTACCCTCTCTATACCCAAGTCTGGTCAGGTTTTTGTTTTGTTTTGTTTTGTTTCTTCTATTGGAGCACATACATAGCTCAGCCTGTGATTATTTATTTATTTATTTATTTATTTATTCTTTTCACCTTTGACAATGCCGTAAGCTCCATGAGAAGGACATCATGCTTTTGCTCATTTGTTTTAATTCTTTTTGCTAATTAAAATTTTTTTTGTATTTGAATATTGTTGACACACAGTATTCCATTAGTTTGAGGTACACAACATGATTCAACTTCTCTATACATTAAGCTATACTCACAAGTACAGCTATCATTTTGTTGCATTATTAGCAAACAATGAGTCTCTTAAAAGTATTAATTGAAATAATAAATAAATGTAAAGACTAACATTTTTATTCTAGGTCTACTGCAACTTGTGTGATCACCCTCTTTCACAAAAATCATTAGTTTAAAAGTTTCAAAAACATAACAAAATTGTTTTCATCTTCAAAAAGAATGACCTTGATTGCATGATTTTCTTTTTTAACCTAAATTTCTAATAGGGACTCCAGTAACTTTAAAAGTTAGAAAAATCGGGGCACCTATGTGGTTCTGTTGGTTAACCATCTAACTCTTGGTTTTGTCTCTAGACATGATCTCAGGGTTGGGAGATTGAGCCCTGCAACAGGGGTTTGTGCTCAGCATGAAGGCTGCTTGAGGTTCTCTCTCTCCCTCTGTGCCTCCCCCTGTTCTCTCTCTTTCTTTAAAATACATAGATAAGGGGTGCTTGGGTGGCTCAGTGGGTTAAAGCCTCTGCCTTCAGCTCAGGCCATGTTCCCAGGGTCCTGGGATCGAGCCCTGCATCGGGCTCTCTGCTCGGCAGGGAGCCTGCTTCCTCCTCACTCTCTGCCTGCCTCTCTGCCTGCTTGTGATCTCTGTCAAATAAATAAATAAAATATTGTTAAAAAATAAAATAAAATAAAACACATAAATAAAATCATAACAAAATGAAAATCTATTTTGATGTAATCTTAATTTTTATATATGTAAACCTTGCTATCAATCACAAAAACTTTTTCAGAAAACATAATAATTTTTTTTTCTATTTCCTGCATCTTGGGAATAGGCTGCTCCCATATTATTTCACTACTGTTGTCTCTCACAATGTTTAACACCCTGAACTTACTTTGCTATCATTCTCTGAATGAAGCAATAGTCAAATAAGTAAGTCCTTTTTCATGTTCAGTCTCTGCAAATATCAAACAAATGCTTCTATGATTCTCTTCTTCCTATGAATCATATTTCTCCATTCTGGCTTAAGTGTATCTGTTCCTCTTAATCATCACTATATAAAAGCAAGATTTAATAGAAAGTACATTGGAAAAAGACTTTGGTGAAACTCAGAATCTTACAGCAGAACCTAGAGCAAATAACTAAACATTTCTCAGTGTTGAGAGAGTTTATAAACTGTAAATTTCCATAAAACACACTATTAATCCTTTGCTACATATGCTGTGGACACTGTATTACATGGGTGACATCTGGTAATAAATTTACTTCTTACAACAGTCCTATGAATTGGTTATTACTACTGGTTTGTAAATTATATTGCTAACTTTAGAAATCCATTACTCTAAATGCACATTAAGCTTTATTTATTCCATTGAAAATGTGGTGTTGAGACATGAATCTAATATTCTAGGAATTCTATATACAATAGAATATTGTGGATTTCTCCAAGGCTCATTTATTGTAATGAAGTTAAAGTAGGTACACTTCACCTATTATACTTCTCAGACCTATTAGTCCAGAAAACTTACCAAAAATAAATTGAGAATATTTGGTATTTTTGTAAATTAGATAGAAATGCCACTGATAATAATTTTCTTTTGGAACTCACAGTGTTTGTTCTATTTTTCTCCTAAAATTATAGTGACATCAATAACAAGCTTAATATCAATATGTAATTACCTCTGCTATCCAATTAAAAAAATAAGGGTCTTTTTCATTTGATGCTGATCTTTTTTGAACAATCCACATTAATCTAAATTTTATTAGTGCTTACATGTGTAACACTTTGTCCAGGAAAATCTCATTAAGTTTAAAAAAGTAAGTCACCTTATATTATTTGGGATATTAGTCCTCTCATTCACGTTTTCCCCATTAAAAATACTTTAAAATTATACAGTAAATTATTACTGTTATTGTTTGATAATTCAGCTCAATGAATTCAGCTCAATGAATTTTAACATCAATATATATATTCATGTAACCACTATCACAATCAGGACAGAGAAGAACTCCATTACTTCCCCAAATTCTCTCATACCATCCCACTATCATAACGTATTTACCTAAGCCGTAATTTTAGCAACCACTGATCTGTGATTTATCAGAATAGTTCCACCTTTGGGCACCTGGGTGGCTCAGTGGTTTAAGCCTCTGCCTTTGTCTCAGGTCCTGGTCTCAGGGTCCCGGTATTGAGCCCAGTATCTAGCTCTTGGTTCAGCAGGAAGCCTGCTTCCCCCTCCCCCTCTGTCTGCCTCTGTGCTTACTTGTGACTTATCTCTCTGTCAAATAAATTAATTAAATCTTAAAAAAAATAGTTCTGTCTTTAAAGAATACCATATTAATGAAATCCTATGACATGTGACCTTGTGAGAATACCTTCTTTCACTCAGCATACAGCTTTTATTCAAGTTGTTTTATGTATCAACAATATGTTCCTTTTTATTGCTGAGTAGTATCCTATTGCGTTGATGTATATGGTTTGTTCAGCCATTCACTTGCTGAAAACATTTGAGTTGTTTCCAGTGCATATTATGAACACAGCTATTACATTTATATATAGGTTTGTGTGCTAATTAAATATTATGATTCTTCAGGGTTGGTACCCAGGAACAGGATTACTGGGATACATGGCAATGTATAATCGACTTTATTAGAAACTATAAAATTGTTTCCTAGAGTGGATATACTTTACATTTATACAAGAAATGTGTAAGAGTTCTAAATGAACTCTATACTTGACAGCAATTTGTACTGTCAGTGTTTTATATTTTAACCATAAGTGAGTAGTAATAGGTTATCATGGTTTCAGTTTGTATTTCTTTAATGGCTATTTATTTTTGATATATTTTCATATGTTTATTGGCCAAATATATGTTTGCACTGGTGAAGCATCCAAGTCTCGTGCCCATTTTTAAATTAGATTTGTTTTTGTTTGTTTGTTTACAGTTGGGTTTTAAGAGTTCTTTAAATATTCAGGATGGAAGTAATTTTGTTGCATGTATCATTTGCCAATATTATCCCAGGCTGTGGCATATAATTCTGGTAGAAGGGTTTTTGGTTTCTTTTCTTCTTCTTCTTTTTTTTTTTTTTTTCCTTTCTTTTTCTTTAAGAGGAAGAGAGAGTGGAGGAGGGGCAGAGGGAGAGACAGAGAGAAAGAGAGACAGAATTTTAAGCAAGCACCACACCCTGTGTGGAGCTCAACATGGGGTTCTACCTCAACACCCTGAGATCATGACCAGAGCCAAAATCAAAAGTCAGACACTTCACCAACTGAGCCATGCAGTCACCCCCAGTAGTAGTGTTTTTAATGGAGCAAGGGTTCTAAATTTCAATAAAATCCATTTTTTTCAAATTATCACTTAATAAATTGGACTTTTGCAATTAGCCTTAAGAACTCTTTTTTTTTTTTTAAAGATTTTATTTATTTATTTGACAGAGAGAAATCACAAGTAGATGGAGAGGCAGGCAGAGAGAGAGAGAGAGGAAAGCAGGCTCCCTGCCGAGCAGAGAGCCCGATGCAGGACTCGATCCCAGGACCCCGAGATCATGACCCGAGCCTAAGGCAGCGGCTTAATCCACTGAGCCACCCAGGCGCCCCAGCCTTAAGAACTCTTAAATAATCTTTTAAAATATTGTCTTCTAAAAATTTCATAGTTCCATGGTTTATATTTGAGATATAATTTATTTTAATTAATATTTGTGTAGTAAAAATAGTGGCTAACATTTGTTGAAATCATGGTTCTTTTATTTCCACAAAAATGTCCAATCTTTCCAACATAATTTGATGAAAAATTATCCTTTCTACATTCAAATGCTTTTTTAACTTTGTCAAAAATAAAGTGGTCATGTTTGTATCAGTATATTTCTGGACTCTCTTACGTTCCATAGATCTATATGTATACCCTTTTTTAATATAACACTGCCTTGATTATTTACAGCTTAAAACCAGATAGTGTGATCTCTTCAATTAGTTTTTTTTCAAAATGGTTTGAAACATTCTAGATTCTTTGCCTTCCAAATAAATTTTAGAATCAATTGTCTATATTTTAAAATTTTCATGCTAGGATTCTGATTGGAAATAGGTTAAATTTATAGATCACATTATGTAATAATTGGCATATTAAATATTTTGAGGCTTATGATCCACAACAGAAATATGCATTTCTAGTAATTTAGATCATATTTCATTCTTTTCATCATTTTCACCATACAGATCTTACACATTTTATTTGATAAATACCAACATATTTTATTTTTGTAACTATTGCTAATATTTTTTCCTAAATTTGGTTTTCAGTATACAAAATATCATTTTTTATGTGGGGAGTTGACTTTATATCCTGCAACATTGCTAAAATTGTTTATTAGTTCTAGGAAATTTTCAATAGATTCTCTGGGGTTTCCTATGCAGATGATCTTGCTGTTTGCAAATTAAGTGTGTGTTTATATCTTCACTTTCAATCTGTATACTCTTTATTCCTTTTTCTTGACTTATTTCATTATTATGTAGAATAGCAGTAGTGCAGACAGCCTTGCTTTGTGCTGGATGTTAGAGGAAAATCATCCATTCTATTTCACTATTAAATATGTTGCGTTAGCTAAGTTTTTGTTTTTTAGATGCTCAGTATCAGCTTTAGAATTTTCCTAGTTTGTTAATCCACTGAGGTGTTCATAAAGAATAGATTTTTAATTTTATCAAATCTCTTATGTTTACTGTTTTATCAATTAATATTTTCAATTTTTATCTATAGACTGCTGGTGTGGTGAAATACAGTGTTGAGTTTGTCTAATATTGGGGCACTTTTGTATTGCTGGAATAAATTATAATTTGTAGGCATATTATTATTTGTATATATATGGAGAGAGTGGAATTTGATGTGCTAATACTTCTGCTGAAGGTTTTGCATCTGTTCAAAAGGATGATAGGCATGTAATTTTCTTATTCATTCATTCATTCATTCATTTATTTTTGGTAGTGCTTTTTGGCTTAATATTAGCATAATGCTCTCTTCATAATTTGAGCTAGGAAGAATTTCGTCTTCTATTTTCTGGAAAGTATTGTGTAAAATTGGTGGTGTTTCTTTTTTAAGGATTATTTATTTATTTATTTGATAAGCAGAGATCACAAGTAGTCAGAGAGGCAGATCGGGTGGGGCTGGGGGGAAGGAAGCTCCCCACTGAGCAGAGAGCCCTATGTGGGGCTCACTCCCAGACCCTGAGTTCATGACCTGAGCCAAAGGCAAAGGCTTAACCCACTGAATCACCCAGGTGCCCTGGTGGTGTTTCTTTTTTAAATCTTTAATTTGATCCACCAGAAAAAATTACCCAGATGCATAGATTTCTTTGTTCAGAATTTTAGCTTTAAATTCAATTTTTTTAATAATTATATAACTATGCAGTTTACCTATTTTATCTTGAAAGATTTAGTAGTTTGTGGCTGTTATGGTCAAATTGTGTGCCCTACCCCAAATTTATATGTTGAAGACCTAACTGGCAGTGTCTCAGAATATGAATGTATTTGGGGAGAGGACCTTTAAAGAGCTGATTAAGTTAAAATGAGGCTTTTAGGGTAGATCCAAACTCAATCTGTCTGGTGTACTCACAGGGAAAGGAAATTTGAATGTACAAAGAGATACCAGGGATACATATACAGAAGACTATGAGAGAACACAGGGAGAAACAGTCATCTTTAAGCCAAGAAGAAAGGCTACTGAAGAAACTAAACCTATCAACACTAATTTTGGACTTCTAACTTCCAGAACAGTGAGAGAATATATTTCTGTTGTGTAAGCCAACTGGTCTGCAGTATTTTGATATGGTAGCCCTAGCAAATTAGTATAGTGGTTTGGAAGGAATTGGGTCTATTTCATCTGAGTTATTGATAAATTAGTATGCATATATACTACTCTTTTTTTTTCTTTTTCAATTTTATTAAATGATGATTGGCTTTTAAAACTATGAGATATTTAAACTGTACATCATGGTAATTTGATATATCTGTGCATTGTGAAATGATGACTGCATCCAGTTAATTACCACACCTATCACCTCACATACTTACCTTTTCTGGGGGTGTATTTTAAAATTCTACTCTTCAAGCAAATTTCAGTTCTACAATACAGTTTTTAACTTAGCCACTTGTTTTACATTAGATTCTCAGAAATTACTCATCTTCCATCTAGAAGCTTATATCTCTGACCAATCTTTCTCTATTTCTCCCACCCTCCCAACCCTTGACACCACTTTTCTAATCTGTTTCCATGAATTTTTTGTTTTTGATTCCATATATAAGTGATGCAATGCAGTATTTGTATTTTTCTGTTTTTGTGTGTGTGTGTGGTTTTGTTTTGTTTTGTTTCTTTTCCCTGTTTGACTTATTTCACTTAGCATAATCTCCTTGAGGTCCATCTGTGTTGTTACAATCATCAGTGTTTTTTTCCCACTCTTGAATAATATTCCAATATGTGTGTGTATGTGTGTGTGTGCACATACAACATCTTTTTTACCCATTGATGGGCACTTAAGTTGATTTTGGTTGTTTTCATTTCTTGGTAAGTGAATATTACTGCAGACATGTTTTCAATATCCTCTTTTCATTTCCTTTGGATGTATACCAAAGTGGGGCACTGGATCATATGATAGCTCTATTATTTTTTGTTTTGTTTATTTGAGGAACTTAAATATTGTTTTCAATAGTGGCTGCACCAATTTATATTCCCACCAACAGTGCACATGGGATCCCTTTTTCTCCACATTTTCACCAACACAAATATTATCTCTTGGTTTATTTTTGTTTGTTTGTTTTTTGGTTTTTTGGGCTAGACATTTAACAGATGTGCTGATATTTCATGAGCCCCATGAGGGGCTCAATCCCAGGACCCTGGGATCATGACCTGAGCCAAAGGCAAAGGTTTTAACCCACTGAGCCACCCAGGCACCCCTCATGGTGGTTTTGATTTGTATCTCCCACATAATATGTTGAACATGTTTTCATGTACTTGTTGGCCATCTGTATGTCTTCTTTGGAAAAATATCTACTGAGATATTCTGCATATCTTCTTAAAATTAGATTATTTTATTTTTGCTATTGATTTGTATGTATTTTTGGATATTAATACTTTCAGATATATGAATTGCAAACATATTTTTCCCATTCAGTACAACGACTTTTCATTTTATTGATGGCTTCCTTTTGTATGCAGAAGTTATTTAATAGCCCCACTTGTTTTTTTTTGTTGTTGTTGTTGTTGCCTTTATTTTTGGTGCCAAATAGGAAAAAAAAAAATATTGCAAAAACTGATGTCAAGGAAGACTATGTTTTCTTCTATGAGTTTTATGCTTTTAGGTCTTATGCTCCAGTCCTGAATTTTGAGTGGATTTTTGTGTATGGTATGAGATAATAGTCAGGTTTTATTTTTTGGAATATGGCTGTCCAGTTTTCCCAGCACAATATTTTGAAGAGAATATTCATTCTGCATTGTATTTTTTGAATAAAAAAATATTTATTTATTGGGAGGAACACAAACCATAAGTGACTCTTAATCTTACAAAACAAACTGAGGGTTGCTGGGGGGAGGGGGTTGGGAGAAGGGGGTGGGATTATGGACATTGGGGAGGGTATGTGCTTTGGTGAGTGCTGTGAAGTGTGTAAACCTGGTGATTCACAGACCTGTACCCCTGGGGATAAAAATATATATTTACAAAAAAGAAAAAAAAAGAAACAACAAAAGAATTATTTATTTATAAATTAATTTAATTTATTTATTTAATTTATTGTAAATTAATCAATTACATATGTGTTGATTCATTTCTGGGCTCTAACTCTTGTTTCATTGATCTGTGTGCCTGTTTTTCTGTTTCTGTGCAAAGTGCCATTAGAATTTTATAAGGATTACATTGAATCTGTATGTCGCTCTGGGTAAGACATAATATTATTACTTCCAATCCATGAACACAGAATATCTTTCCATGTATTTGTTTCTTCTTCAACCTACTTAATCAATGTCTTCTAGTTTTTGGTGTACAGACTGTTTACCTCATTGGTTAAATTTATTCCTAAATATATTAAATTTTGTGAATTATATATTTTTATTAATATCTCTTTCTGATTGTTTGATATCAGTTTATAAAAACAAAACTGATCTTTGTATATCGATTTGGCACCATGCAATTTTAGTGAATTCATTTACTAATTCCAACTTTTTTTATGAATCATTAGGTTTTCTATATATAAGTGATGTGATCTGCACATAGAGGTGTTTCTACTCCTACTTTCTGGTTTGGATGGCTTTTATTTCTTCTTCTCTTTTTTCTTTTTTTTTCCTTCCTTCCTTCTTTCCTTCCTTCCCTCTCCCTCCTTCCTTCCTTCTTTTCTTTTTCTTTCTTTCTCTCTCTCTCTTTCCCTCTCTCCCTTTCCCTTTCTTTCTCTCTCTTCTTTATTTCTTTGCCTAATGGTCCTGGCTAGGATTTCCCATACTGTGTTGCATAAAAGCAATGAAAGTGGACATCCTTTTCTTAGTCCTGATCTTAGAAGAAAAGCTTTAAGCTTTTCACCATTGAATGTGATAGATTTGGGATAGTCATATGGCTCTTAAAATGTTAAGACACGGACTTAACATTTGTGAGAGTTTTTAGCACAAATGAATGTTGAATATCTGTCAGGTGTTTTTCTGCATCTATTGAGAAAGTCATGATTTTTATCTTTCATTTTATTAATGTGGTGAACCACATTAATTTGCAGATGTTGAAACATTTTTGGATCCTTGAAATAAATTTTATTTAGTCATGATTTATATTTTATTTTATTTAGTAATGGTTTATAATCCTTTTAATGTACTATTGAATTCAGTTTACTAATAATTTACTAGGAGTTTTTGTGATTTTTATCTTTCATTTTATTAATGTAGTGAACCACATTGATTTGCAGATGTTGAAATATTTTTGGATCCTTGAAATAAATTTTATTTAGTCATGATATATATTTTATTTTATTCAGTAATGGTTTATAATCCTTTTAATGTACTATTGAATTCAGTTTACTAATAATTTACTAGGAATTTTTGTACCTATATTCACCAGTAATATTGGCCTGTATTTCCTTTTCCCATCCAAGTACTAACCAGGCCCGACCCTGCTTAGGTACCGAGATCTGATGAGATCGGGCGTGTTCAGGGTTGTATGGCCATAGATGGCTTGTAATTTCCTTTTTTTGCAGTGACCTTGTCTGCTTTCGGTCAGTTTAACATTGGCCTCATAAAATGATTTTGGAAGTGTTCCATCTTCATTTAATTTTTGGAAGTGCTGAGAAGGAGTGGTATAAATTCTTCTTTAAATGTATGCCAGAATTCACCAGTGACACCATTTAGCCCTGTATTTTGTTTTTGTTGTTTTTGTTTATGGTAGATTTTTTAACTACTCCCTATAAGTACATTAATAGTTTCAGATATAGAGTTCAATAATTCATCAGTTGTATATAATACCCAGTGCTTGTCAAATCACATGCCCTCCTTAATGCCCATCCCTCACCCACATCCCCTCCAGCAACCTTCAGTTTGTTTTCTAGAGTTAATAGTCTCTCATGGTTTTTCTCCCTCTCTGATGACTTCACATTCAATTTTCCCTCCTTTCCCCTATGATTCTCTGCACCATTTCTTATACCCCACATATGAGCGAAACCGTATGATAATCTTCTTTCTCTGATTTCATTTATTCACTCAGTGTAATGCCCTCAAGTTCCATTCACATCGATGTAAATGGCATTTATCCTTTCTGATGACTGAGTAATATACCATTATCCATTCATGTGACATCATGGTTCTTTCCACAGTTTAGGTATTGTGCACATTGTTGCTATGAACATTGAGGTAAGGATGTCCCTTGGATCACATTTGTATCTTTGGAGTAAATACTCTGTAATGCAGTCACCTGGTTGTTGGGTAGCTCTATTTTTAACTTCTTGAGGAACCTCCATACTGTTTTCCAATGTGGCTATACAAGCTTGAATTTCCACCAAGTGTAAGAGGGTTCACCTTTCTCTGTGTTCTTGCCAACATTTGTTGTTTCCTGATTTGTCAATTTTAGCCATTCTGACTGGTGTGAGGTGGTATGAGGTAGTATATTGCTGTGATTTTGATGTATTTCCCTGATGACAAGTGATGTGGAGCATGTTTTCATATGTCTGTTGGCCATTTCTATGTCTTCTTCAGAGAAATGTCTGTTCATGTCTTCTGCCCATTTCTTGACTGGTTTATTTGCTTTTTGGGTATTGAGTTTGATAAGTTCTTTAGAGATCTTGGATACCAGCCTTTTATCTGAGATGTAATTTTCAATATCTTCTCCCATTTTGTAGTATGTCTTTCTGTTTTATTGACTGTTTTCTTTGCCGTGCAAAAGATTTATCTTGATGACGTCCCAATAGTTCATTTTTGTTTTTGTTTCCCTTACATTTTAGAGAAATGTGTAGCAAGAAATTGCTGTGGCCAATGTCTAAGAGGTTCCTACATTTGTTCTCCTCTAGGATTTTGATGATTTCCTGTGTCACATAGAGGGCTTTCATCAACTTTGAGTTTACCTTTGTGCATAGTGTAAGAGAATGGTCCAGTTTCATTCTTCTCCATATGGTTATCCAATTTTCCCATTGATTGAAGAGACTGTCCTTTTTCCATTGGATATTATTTCCTGCTTTATCAAAGATTAGTTGACTACAGAGTTGAGGGTCTATTTCTAGATTTTCTGTTCTGTTCCATTGATCTATGTGTCTGTTTTTGTGCCAGTACTACACTGTCTTGATGATTACAGCTTTGTAATATAGCTTGAAGTTCAGAATTGGGGTGCCACCAGCTTTGGTTTTCTTCTTCAACAGTCCCTTGGCTTTGGGGGGAGGTGTCTTTTCTGGTTCCATACAAATTTTAAGATTATTTATCTCAGCTCTGTGAAAAATGTCAATGGTATTTTGATATGGATTACTTTGAATGTGTAGATTGTTTTGGGTAGCATAGACATTTTAACAATGTTTATTCTTCCAGTCCATGAGAATGGAATATTTTTCCATCTTTTTGTGTCTTCCTCAGTTTCTTTCATAAATGTTTTGAGTTTCTAGAGCATAGATCTTTACCTCCTTAGTTAGGTTTATTCCTAGATATTTTATAGTTTGGGGTACAATTTATAAATGGGGTTGATTGCTTAATTTCTCTTTCTTCAGTGACATTGTAGGTGTATGAAAAGCAACTGATTTCTGTGCATTGATTTTATATCCTGGCACGTTGCTGAATTCTTATATAAGTTCTAGCAATTTGGGGGTGGATTCTTTTGGGTTTTCCACATAAAGCATCATGTCATCTGCAAAGATTGAGAATTTGACTACTCCCTTGTTAATTTGAATTCCTTTTTGATCCCCGAGGTTAGAACTTCTAGTACTATTCTGAACAATAGTGTTGAAAATGGACAATCAAGTCGTGTTCCTGAACTTAGAAAAAAGCTCTCAGTTTTTCCTCATTGAGAATTATATTCACTGTGGACTTTTTTTCTGTAGATAGCTTTTATGATACTGAGCTATGTTCCCTCTATCCCTACACTGCAAAGAGTTTTAACCAAGAAATAATGCTGTATTTTGTCAAATATTGTTTCTGCATCAATTGAGAAGATTATATGGTTCTAGTCCTTTCCTTTATTAATGTAATGTACCACGTCGATTGATTTGTGATTGCTGAATGACACTTACATCCCAGGAATAAATCCCACTTGGTTATGGTGATTGATCCTTTTGGGATTAAGGTAATGCTGGTCTCACAGAATGAATTTGGAAGTTTTCTTTCCATTTATTTATTTATTTATTTAGGAACAGTTCCAGAAGAATAGGTATTATTCTTTTAAATGCTTGGTAGAATTCCCCTGGGAAGCCATCTGGTCCTGTACTCTTGTTTGTTGGGTGATTTTTTAAAAGATTTTATTTATTTATTTATTTACTTGAGAGAGGCAAGAGTGGGATAGCACCAGCAGGGGGAGGCAGAAGGAGAGGGAGAAGCAGGTTCC
Source organism: Mustela nigripes (assembly GCF_022355385.1). Taxonomy (NCBI): domain Eukaryota; kingdom Metazoa; phylum Chordata; class Mammalia; order Carnivora; family Mustelidae; genus Mustela; species Mustela nigripes. Next base: position 72,244,138 of record NC_081557.1, on the reverse strand, counting down.
TCACTGAGCAGGGAACTTAATGTGGGGCTTGATCTCAGGACCCTGAGATCATGATCTGAGCTGAAGGCAGAAAATTAGCTAATGGAGCCACCCCTGCACCCCTTGTTTGGAGATATTTTTTTTATTATTATTATTGCTTCAATTTTTTTGCTAGTTATGGCTTTGCTCAGGTTTTCTATTTCTTCCTGTTTCAGTTTTGGTAGTTATATATTTCTAGGAATGCATCTACTTCTTCCAGACTGCTTAATTTTTTAGCATATAGTTGCTCATAATATGTTCTTAAAATTGTTTGTATTTCCTTGATGTTGGTTGTGATCTCTCCTCTTTTATTCATGATTTTATTAAATTGGGTTCTTTCTCTTTTCTTTTTGATAACAATAACTAGGAATTTATTGATCTTATTAATTCTTTCAAAGAACCAACTGCTAGTTTCATTGGTCTGTTCTGTTTTTTTTTTTTTTATTTCTATTTCATTGATTTCTGTTCTTATCTTTATTTTTTCTCATCTCCTGTCGCTCTCCGCCCGCAAGAACGACCCGCAGACGAGGTGAGTGGCAAACTTCTTTTACTAATGCTAATGTACTAATGCTAATGGCGGCCGCGCCGCACCAAGCACTTACAGCAGTATATATTCACGTGTGTACGCCCCCCTTCCTGCCCAATCAGAATGCCGTGCATGCAGTGCCCTCGTGCGCTCTTATGTAACTGAGCAGGATTCTTTTGTTCTCTAGCAGTGATCATGCATATATCTCTTGGCTCCTAGTGCTGTTCACGCGCCGATCACGAGCGCGCCCACATTCTCCTCAACCAATCATCCTCATTTCCTCAATCCACGGGCACATCCATCTACGTGACTCCTTGCATCTGCTGGATGGCTCTCCACAATCTCCTGCTTGATTTAGGCTTTTTTGCTCTTTTTTCCCCAGCTCCATTAGGTGTAAAGTTAGCTTATGTATTTGAGACTTTTCTAATTTCTTAAGAAAGCCTTGTTTTGCTCTATACTTCCTTCGTATGACCACCATTGCTGCATCCCAAAGGTTTTGAACAATTATGGTTTTATTTTCATTTGTTTACATTATTTTTTAAAAATTCTTTAATTTCCTTTTTGACTCATTCATTTTTTAGTAGGATATTCTTTAACTTCCAACTATTTGAGTTCCTTCCAAATTTCCTCTTGTGATTGAGTTTAAATTTCAGAGCACTGTGGTCTGAAAATATGCAGGGAATAATCCCAATCTCTTGATACCCATTGAGACCAGATTTGTGATCGAGTATGTAATCTGTTCTGGAGGATGTTCCATATGAACCCAAGAAGAATGGGTATTCTGTTGGTTTATGATGAAATGCTCTATATCTATTTGTGATGTCCATCTTGTCCAGTGTATCATTCAAAGCCCTTTGTTTCTTTGTTGATATTCTGCTTAGTTTGTCCATTGCTGTGAGTTAGATGTTAAAGTCCCCTGCCAGTATTACATTATTATCAATGTGTTTCTTTAATTTGGCTATTAATTAGTTTATATAATTGTCTGCTTCAGGAGACAATTATTCAGGAGAATAATTATTTATAATTGTTAGATCTTCTTGTTGGCTAGACCCTTTAAGTATGATACAGGTTTCTCTTTATCCCTTACTACAAACTGTGGTTTAGAATCTAATATGTCTGATATGAGGATTGTTATGCCAGCTTCCTTTTGATTTCCATTAACATCCCCTCACCTTCTCTATCTCTCTCTCTTTTTTTAGATTTTATTTATTTATTTGACAGAGATCACAAGTAGGCGGGGGGTGTGGGGAAGCAGGCTCCCTGCTGAGCAGAGAGACCGATGTAGGGCACGATTCCAGGACCCTGAGATCATGACCTAAGCTGAAGGCAGAGGCTTAACCCACTGAGCCACCCAGGCACCCTACAGCCCCTCACTGGAGGTGTCTTTGGTTCTAAAATGAGTCTCTTGTAGACAGCATATGGATGCATCTTGCTCTTTTATATAGCCTGATACTTTTCTATTGCTTGGAGCATTTAGACCCTCAGACAGCAGCTTTTTAAGTAATCAAGTAGGCCTATTTTAGAGAAAAACTAGGGAATTGACCTTTGTATCTGCTCCCTCTACACTGAACCCTGGGGGAATAGGTGCAGTGAGTCCTCATGAGCTCATTGAGAACTTTTTCTTTTATTGTTATGGTTCTATCAAATTCATGGATGAAAGTCTCGTTGGTTTTCAGAACTATGTGTTTGAAGTCCATCCTTAATGTTGAATTCTTAAAAGTTGAGGTGCTAAATGCTGAGTCTAAATCTTTTGCTCATTTTAAGGAGAAGCTGTGAGTTGTGAGTTCCCTTCTGATTATGTGTCACTGTGCTGGGGACAGGATTTACATCAAGAGTGTGTCTCGGGCTTTCCTATCCATTTTGATGTGGGTATTTTTTTTTTTTTTTCATTTGCCTAATGTGTAGAAGGCACTCAAAAAGTAGCTGGATCTCTTTCAGAAGGAATTACTCTATGTATAACTATAGATCTGGGGTGTTCTTGGGAAGAAGTGAGTTTAGGAACCTCCTACGTCACCATCTTTGACTGGAATAGTACTCCTCTAACATTTTCTGTTTGTTTTCAACTATCTCTTTCTCCTCTCTCTCTCTGTCACTCTCCTTCCCTTTCTCAACTTTCCTGTTATCTTTTGGATTATTTGAACACTCTTTAATGTTTAATATATTTTTATTTTTTTACTATATGAATATGTATAAACATTTTCAGTAGTTATTTCAGGTATTTATATATATATATATATATAAATGTTAAATATATATATATATTTAACATTTTTAAGAAACTTTACTATTACTTGGATTGTTGATTCTTTTCTTCCATGTGACAGCTGTCTAAGTATTACACCTATATGCATTAAAAATCTCATTAGACAAAATTTTAAATTAGGCTTTCAACTTTTAAATGTATCTTTTAAAAAATTAAGAAGAGAACAATAGTTTTTAAATAGTTACCATTTGTTTACTGCCACTGCTGTGCTGTCTTCTTTCCTTATGTTCTCAATTTCCTTTGGTGACATTTTCTTTCTGTGCCTGGAAGCTTCCTTTTGTAATCCTGGTGGTGACGTTTTGCTGGCAACAATTTCTTGCTTTTCCTTAATCTTAGAATGTCTTCATTTTAGTTATTGTCATGAGGCATCTTTAAGCTCTTTCTATATTCATGGAATGGTAGTTTTTCTTTCAGCACTAGAAAAAATCTGTGCTATTTTCTCTGGCTTCCATGATTTCCAACAAGAAATCTACAAACATTATTATTGTTGTCCTCCTACAGGTAACATACATCTTTTTTCTTACTGCTTTCTTTTTTTTTTTAATTTATTTATTTATTATTTTTTTAAGATTTTATTTATTTATTTGACAGACAGAGATCACAAGTAGGCAGAGAGGCAGGCAGAGAGAGAGAGAGGAGGAAGCAGGCTCTCCGCCGAGCAGAGAGTCCGACGCAGGGCTCCATCCCAGGCCCTGGGATCATAACCCGAGCCGAAGGCAGAGGCTCCAACCCACTGAGCCACCCAGGCGCCCATCTCTTACTGCTTTCAAGAGTTATTCTTTCTTACATTTTAGCAGTTTGCTTATGATATATCTGAGCATGAGTATTTGGGTTTAGCTTCTTTGAGGTTTTCTGAACTTTTTGAATTGTATCTCTGTCACCACATTTGGAAAGGTTTTAGTCACTATTTCATTAAATAGTCACTATTTCTTTAAACATTTCTCCTTTTCTTGAGACTCTAAGGAACCACATGGAAAACCTTTTTTATCAAACAGGTCCCTGAGGCTCAGTCATTGTTTGTTTGTTTCCTTTTTTTTTTTTTTTTTTTTTGGAATACAGATGAATATTTAATATTGATTTAGCTTTGGACTCATGTCTCTTCTGTCATCTCTCTTATGCCATTGAGTCAATCCGATGAGGTTTTCCCTCTCTTATTAATATTTTATTTATTGTATTATTCAGTGCTAAACTTTTCATTTGGTATGTATTTTGTACATTCTATTTTTATTTTTCTTTCAAGAGTGTTCTTGATAGCTTGTTGAGTTTTTTTTTTCTTTTTTAATATCTTATCAATGTTCTATCATCTGTGTAATACCAGGTCTCATGTCTATTGATTTTTTTCTCTTATGCAATAGCAATGTATTTCTTCCTTGTCATATGCAAAGTAATTTTGAATTATATCTCGAGCCTTTTGAATATTGCACTTTGAGACTTTTGGTCTTATTTGAATCCTAGAAATGATCATTTGTTTGTTTGTTTGTTTGTTTTTATTTTGTATTGGCAGACAGTCAACTTGGTAAATTTCAGATCATTGGTTCTACGTACTTTCTGTGAACTGTAGTTCCAATATCAGTTCAATTTTCAAAGGCTTTACAGTGCATCTTGAATATGTTTCTTATATTTACCACTTGGTAGTCTAAGACTTGGTTGTGATCTACATTTAGTTCCCAGAAGTATTCTGTTTGAGATAGTATAATTACCTTTGCTACTCAGAGGTGATCTCATGAATTCAAAACAAATATATAGCTTTACCTTCCTGAACTCTTCCATCTCCATGAATTTCTTGGTTGGTATGGACTGAATTGTGTCCACACTCTCACAAATTCATATGTTGAAGCCTAAACCCTAATGTGGCTATAGGGGGAGGTAAGGCCTTCAAAAGGTAATTGTGGTTAAATGAGATCATTAGTGTGAAGCCCTAATCTGATAGGATTTGTGCCTGTATTAAAAGAGGTAGCAGAGAGCCCTATTTATTCCCCCCCCTTTACTGTATGAGGACACAGCAAGAAGATTGAGATCTTCAAGCCAGAAAAGAGCTTTCACCAGAAACTGAAAATAAAGTCAACCTGATCTCAAACTTCTATTCTCTAAAACTGTAAGAAAATAAATTTCTGTTGTTGAAGTTCCCAGTCTATCGTAAATTTTTATGTTAACCTGAGAAAATTAATACTATGGTACTTTGTTGTTCCCTGAGGCTTATCTTTTTCAGCTCTCTAGACAGAAAGCTGGGACTATGGTTGCCTTTCTCAGCTACATACTTCTTTTAAGAACCACCTACATCCAAGATGAAGCAGGACAGATGAGATTTAAAAACAAACAAACAAACAAAACAAATTAAAACAAATAAAATAAAATAAAATAAAAGATTGTCCTTCACTCTTTTTTTTTCTTTAGAGATTTTATTTATTTATTTGACAGAGAGAGAGATCACAAGTAGGCAGAGAGGCAGGCAGAGAGAGAGAGGGAAACGGGCTCCCTGCTGAGCAGAGGGCCAATGCAGGACTCGATCCCAGGACCCTGGAATCATGACCTGAGCCAAAGGCAGAGACTTTAACCCGCTGAGCCACCCAGGTGCCCCAGATTGTCCTTCACTCTTGGAACTACAGCTCCACTGATAGTAGAAGTTTCCCCTTCATCAGAGTCTTGGTTCCTGTAGGCTCATGTTGCTATAACTGTCACCTTCTCCACAGAATTCCTTTGATGCTAGGGAGGGAGTGAACAAGGAAAAAAAAGAAAAGAGGATTCTGCATACTCTGTGAATTAGGAGTTTTTTATTCATATTTCTCAAACCAAAACTAGAGGGCTTCTTTAGAGCTCTCTGTGCCCTAGTATACATTTCTAGATATTGCTTCTTCCTGTGGTATGCTAGAAGAGTTAAAGAAAGAAAGAAGAAAGAAAGATTGATTCACTGGCATTTTGGTGACACTTTGAATTCTGGCCATTGTCCTCAATCCACCTGCTACTATTTTCTTTTTGGAGTCCTCAGTATTTACTTTATATTACCTGTAACCAAAACTCATTTTTATTTTTACATTTTTAATTTTTTTTAATGTATTTACTTTACAGAGAGAGACAGCTAGGGAGGGAACACAAGCAGGGGAAGCAAGAGAGGGAGAAGCAGGCTTCCTGTTGATCAGGGAACCAGATGCAAGGCTTGATCCTAGTACCCTGGGATCATAACCTGGGTCAAGGGCAGACGCTTAATGACTGAGCCACCCATGCACCCCACAAAACTCATTTCTAATTTTAATATTCTTCTCTTAAATAATTCAGAATCAAAACTAGAATATAATATCTTAATAGTAAAAGTGAATAAAAGAAACCACATTAAAAATGGAGTCTGGAAGCACTAAATGGATAGTTTTTGAACACTATTATCTGCCATAAAAAACATAGATCGCACTGCCCAACAGGAAGAAGCTTACGTTATGTAACAATCAGGAGAAGGAAATAATTCCTTCTTGCACAGCAACAGCCCAACCAATGAGAAACTACCACGCTTAGCCATTAAAAGCCATAGTAGCTTCTCCTATCTTCTTTTCCCTATAATAACAAACACTTCATTTTTGTTCTCCAGACTTGCCTATACTATAGTTTATTTGCTCTGAATTGCAATTTTCTTCTTATTCCCTAAAAACCTAATTTTGCTGATAAAATAGCCATTTTTAAAAGTTCAATTACAGAAATAAGGTATATGCACTTCATTCATGAGTTTCCATAATAAAATCATGTATTTGAGATGGAGGATATGTATGGAAATACAGAAGTGGGTAGCCAAAACAATGAGGCAGGAGCCTCAAAAAGAGAAAAAAATGTGCTAATAGAACAAAAATAATGAGGATCAAGAAACAGGAAAACCTAGATTATCCTATTATATATGGAATGATTTAAATGAATGTCTTCTAAGGTTTAAGATAAAACTATTATCCTTTCGTTCTCAATTTGCTTGACTGTCTGTCTATTTATTTCTTATATGACTTAACAATATGGCCTCTATTCCCTGGACTAGATTACTAGAATTAGCCATTTTAATGAAGTGTAGTGGACATCAACTATTAAAGCTCTTGTTCAATATAAGTTTGAGTTAAAATGTGAGAGAAACTCATTTTAGGTTAAGTGATATTTTACAGATCTTCTTCCCATTCCATGGGGATTTTAAAAAGTGCATCTAAAAATGTTTCCACATTATAAATTCTACTCAATTCTACTGAGATTATAAAATCTATAAACTGCATTTTGTTCTTGCAATAAATTTGATTATTTTTATATATACTGACACATTATTTTAATAAACCTCTTTTAGCATAGCTTATTACATTTAAAATATTTCCAAAAATGATTTTGATCTGAAATTCTTAAATGTTATTTTTTCTGATTCAAAAAGGATATTATTTTATATTTTGAGGATATTAAATAATCTCTGATAATCCCTATGACTTGCCCAAGCATTTTACTTGGCAGTAAAAGACAGCCTACAGATTTTCCAAATCTTCAGTTGTTAAGGTGGATAAGTCTTAGTCTAGTACAGGGAAGACAAATCATGGTAGAACCAAAATTATTTAAATTGGGTTGATAGCATTTCAATTTTTACAAAGCTTTTAGCCTGCTGTTATCTTTGCTTTTACCAATTTAAATGCATTAACTCCAAGGCTGGTTTTAAATTGAACATTTAAATTAATGCATTGTCAATTTGTTGTTATGGTAAAAAGAAAAAAGAAGTTAGAAACATGCATGTGGAGAAATAATCACACACTCTTGATTTGCTATTTTAATCCAGATATACTCTGCCATTATCCTTGTTGCCACTATCCATGTAAACCTCAAGACATCTGAAAGCAGTGTTGGCAAAGCCCATTAACAATATGTTTCTGTTTAAAGCTAGAGTAAATTGTTTTTCAAAAGCAAATGATATCACTGTGTATGACTGACTTGGTATGCAACTAGTACTTCTGATCACTTTAGCTAAAAGAAAGGAAGGAAGGAAACATAATGATGTTAATTAGCTTCAAGCCCATTCTGAAGTGATTTTCTTTTAGATATTCAATTTCACCTTAAATGAAATATGGGGAAATAGTTGGCAGAGTATTTAAACATGAAATGAGCTGCAAAGAAATTGTTTTCTCAATGCTTTTTTTTTTTTTCTGAGTGTAATTTAAATTATATATAAACTACATAGTGCAAGCCCAATTTCTTCCTGCCCTGGGCTTAGATATCCTTAAAAAGAATTGAAAACAAGTATTTTGTTGTTGTTTTTGTTTTGTTTTGTCCTCTAATCCTACTTCTTAGGATGTAATTTTTTTTTTCAATTTCTCTAATCCTTACCTTTAATCTTGATAGCTAGACTTAAAGGAACACATGTCTTCTAGATACCTTGAAGAGCTATACATTTCCTAAACCAAAATATATATATTTCTGAAAGTCCATACATGCATAATCTGGCAATGAGGCTATTGACTTTAGCATAGTGAAATATTAATGCACAAGAAAAATGGGCAGATATACATGCAGCTATAACTAGTACTCTCATCTCATCCTTCATTAAGAATTTTTACTATTGTCTAAGTTTTACAGAAGAAATTCTACTATGAAAGAAAAAAAAGTCTTACTACTAATCCATAGACCAAAAAATAAAAACAAAAAACAAAACAAAACAAAAAGGTTGATGTCATCATTTTTAAATGCTCACCCTCCCATATTTCTGTGAACTTTGAATTAGATCTCATTAGTATATTGTTGGATGTAAATTAGAAATATAGGTCTCTGGTGGTCACATTTCATCTTTGCAAATTGGTTCTTTTTTTTTTTAAGATTTTATTTATTTATTTGACAGAGAAATCACAAGTAGTCGGAGAGGCAGGCAGAGAGAGAGAGAGAGAGAGAGAAGCAGGCTCCCTGCTTAGCAGAGAGCCTGATGCAGGACTCAATCCCAGGACCCTGAGATCATGACCTGAGCCGAAGGCAGTGGCTTAAACCACTGAGCCACCCAGGGGCCCTGCAAATTGATTCTTGTTTGTTTGTTTGTTTGCTTGCTTTTTTAAGAAAACAAGATCATTAGGCATCAGGTCTTCTCTCACTTTAGGTGACAATACAGAGAAAAGAATTCCATTAAGTTTCAATATTAGCAAAAGCCTAGTCAATTAATTTTGCCACAATTAATTTTGCCACAATTACTTCATTTCCCCTTCATATAATTATTTCTTTCTGTTCATAGAACACTAATGTTTCTCTTCATATATTTATATCCTGTCCACTTTTTAAGTAATGTTGAAATGGAACATCTAGGATAAATTTCTGTTGATTTTTCTTGGTAAAGATCATATACAGTTCTGAATTTTTTTGTCTGTTCCACACTTGTGACACTTGTTTTCCATGTGCCTCATCTTTCTTTCTTATATTTTAAGACACACAAATCACAGAGTCTTGCCTACAGAGGTGGTCACTACATTTAGGTTGAGTAAGTTTAACAGTGCAAATTTTCTATAGAGAATGCAAACGATAATTCAAATATACAAAACCTATGATTGTTCCAGAAAGCAGCCTACATGCTTTAGTCCTGGATAATAGATACACTGAAGATATATTCCAGGGGAAAAAATGCTATTTCATAAAGAAACACCTAGGAGCTTGAAAAGGAAGAAACCAAAGTCTCACTCCTTAATATCTGTGAAATCTAACCCTTTATCTCCAGGTTTATCACTAACTGCCTTTTAGTAACTGAACTGCTTCCTGACAGTTTTTATTTTTCTTTACCTGAAATATATCTTCTATATTACTCTCAAATAAATTTTGTGAACTCTGCACATAGTACATTCACCCTTGCCTAATATTCTCCAAAGACTCTTCATAATATTAAAAATAACACTCAAACCCACTAATATAAAGAAAGTGTCCCTTAACACATCTCTCATGCACATCTCCCTATTTTACATCCTAATAAATTCCACTTAATATATCTTCCTGAGATTCCTGGCTGGCTGAGTTGATAGAGCATGTGATTCTTGACATCAGGGATGTAAATTTGAGCTCCATGTTGGATATAGAGATTACTTAAAAGTAAAATCTTAAAACAAAAACATAAACAACCACTTTTCTTTGTGCCCTATGATTGCTGCATCTGGAATGAACTTTCCTTTAATTCTTTACCTTATCTTTTAAAAAATATATAATTTTAAATATTATGTCATTTATTTCAAGAAATGTTCATTTATTTCCTGTTTGATTTGTATTTCAAAACCAACTCCTAAATTTCTTCACAATTAGGGTGGCTACAAACTCCTTGAAAGTAGACACTGCCTTAAGTGTAATGGAAGAGAGCATATTCTATCTATCTATCTATGTCATACGTATATCAAAATCTAGGACTTGTCTTGGGACAGGGAATGAACAATGATCTGAAGCATGCCAGCAACAAGGTAGAAACAAATTATGTTGCTTTATTTCTTTCACTACTTTTAATTATTTATTCAGTTATTGTACCTAACCTAAATTCTGAGCCTAAGTTATATAAAGTACCTAACTTCCCATAACGTATCTCTGTTTTTATTATTTGGCATTTGAAGTGTTAGTAGGAGGGAGGTGTGGTATAAATGACTCATTATAGAATTAGGAAGTTTGAAGTGTACATAGTAATGGTTAAGGGAATTTATTAGAAGGGGGAAAAATAAAACATAAATAATGGGTCTAAACTAGAGAGCAAGGCTTGAGATGTGGAAAACATGTAAGGAAATAGAACACCTTAGGAAGCTAAAATGAACAGATGAAGATGGCAAAACGTTCACTTTAGTCTATGCCAATGCCAATGCTCAGGACTGACTTTATAATTAAAAGCTAGGTGTTCTGGAAAGCAGCTCAAACATTGCATCCCAATTTTCCTTCTGAGATTCCTGAATCAAAAATTCCCTTCTTGAGGGCTCTTAGGTTTCTGTTGAGCTATTATAAAATAATCATTGCATGAATTCTATAGCATTTAACTCACATCTACGGTGAGTTTGTTGCCTTGAAAATTAGAAATGGATTCTCTTCTAGATCCAATAGTTAATGAGATGTAAAATAAATTCTGTGAAATGCTGTCTATAGAGAAAGCTACATGCTTAAATCATCATAGCTAAGTGGAGGTCAGATTATCACAAAGCTATTATTTCTAGATTTAACCAAACTTATAGAATGTTGTTATGATATATCAGCTAAGTGACATTGCATAAATAGCTGTATTTTCTGAGGAATGTTCTAAAACAAAGTATTACTCATATTAGAAGCAGTGAAAGCAGTTGAATCACTATATTGTACACCTGAAACTAATATAATACTGGGTGTTAACTATATTGGAATTAAAACAAAAAAAATAAAAAAAACAGAATTCTTTTAGAATTTAACAAAATGAATTCTGAGAAACTACTGAGATTTTGGAAGAAAAAAGTTATAGGACTTGATTAAAGCAATAATTTCATTATTTTAACTCTCTTTTCTATAAAAGTGAGATAGTAATTATGTGACACATCCAGGAAGCAACAGGAAATTTAAATGATGCTTTTTATAGGTCTATGCTGTTAGCTCATTCACATTTTTTAAAAGTCAATTCTTCTAGGCTTCTTGTCAAAATAATCAATCATCCATAAGTATAGCATAAGCTGAAAACATTGGTCTTGAGTTTTCTTTTATTTAGGCAATAGCAACGTCTGTATTCATTTGCAAAACAACATAAAACATTGTTAGTGACATATCTAGTCAAATATTACTACTTTAGAGTTGCTCAGAAATATTATCTGAAAGAATGTTGCTTCTAAGGTTGGATTTCTTTATTTTTTTAAAGATTTTTATTTATTTATTTATTTGACAGTGAGAGAGAGAGATCACAAGTAGGCAGAGAGTGGGGGGGAAGCAGGCTCCCCACTGAGCAGAGAACCTGATGCGGGTCTCGATCCCAGGACCCTGGGATCATGACTTGAGCCAAAGGCAGAGGCTTAACCCACTGATTCACCTAGGCACCCAGATTTCTCTCTTTAAATAATAACCTTAAAAGTAAGAAGTGAATGAGGTAGGTTGTAATTAGACTGATGGCAACATTGTAAAAAATTTAGCAAAAGGACCTTGGTCACAGCATCTTTAATTTCAAGACAGTGGCTGGAGAGTATGTAGCTTAAGGCATTTCTTCCAGCTGGCAGAGCAGTAACCTTCCTTCTCTGCATGCACTCCTAGGTTACTAGAAAGAACTGTCACACATATAGCCTGTGATATCCTCTTCACAAAGTAGAAAGCATGCTTCATCCAGAACCGAAGATCTTCAGTTTAGCAAAATATTTCAAGTAAGGCAGATGCTGAGTTTGGCAAAAATCAATCCAAAATAACACCAGTATGATTTTTTTCCCCTAAGATAAAACATTGAGGGCTAAATATTCTACTTAAAAATAACATATGAACAGAGGTGACTGGGTGGCTCAGTGGGCTAAAACCTCTGCCTTCAGCTCAGGTCATGATCCCAGGGTTCTGGGATCGAGCCCCACATGGGGCTCACTGCTCAGCAGGGAACGTGCTTCCCCCCTTTCTCTCTCTGCCTGCCTCTCTGCTGAATTGTGATCTCTGTAAAATAAATAAATAAATCCTTTAAAAAAATAACATATAAACAGATAAATGGGAGTCTAATACTCACTAAGCATGATAAATATTTTTTGTTTTATATGAATTACTTCTTTTGAACCAGAGAAATTTAATGTTATATAATTAATATTTTCTCTTTTTTATTGAGGTATAATTGAGATATAACATGATATTAATTTCAGATATTCAGCACAATAATTAAGTACTTGTATATATTGTGAAATGATCAGCCCAGTAAGTCTAATGAATACCTATCGCCATACAGATTTTGTATTGCAATTAGAAGTTTTAAGATTTACTCTCAGCAACTTTCAGATATATGATACAATATTATTAACTATAGTTATCATGCTGTATAATGTATTCTTTTTTTTTTTAAAAGATTTTATTTATTTATTTGATAGAGAGAGATCACAAGTAGGCAGAGAGGCAGGCAGAGAGAGAGAAGAAAGCAGGCTCCCTGCTGAGCAGCGAGCCCAATGCGGGACTCGATCCCAGGACGCTGAGATCATGACCTGAGCCGAAGGCAGCAGCTTAACCCACTGAGCCACCCAGGCACCCTGTATAATGTATTCTTATGTTATATTTATATTATAAGTAGATATTTATATAATTTGATTCTCTTTACCCATTTTGTCCACCCTACCTCTGGCAAACACCAATTGGTTCTCTGGATCTATGGATTTTTTTATTCATTTTTTTTATTTTACTTTCATTGCTATCATTTTAGATATCATGTAATAGTGGAATCATATAGGGTTTGTCTTTCTCTGACTTATTTCCTTTAAATCAGTGTCCTCAAAGTCCATCCATATTGTTGCAAATGGCAAGATTTCATTTTTATGTCTGAATAATATTCCATTATCACAATTTCTCTGTCCATTCTTCTATTGATGGACACTTAGGTTGTTTCCATACATTATTTACATTATTGTAAAAAGTGCTGCCATAAATTTAGGGGGTGAATATATCATTTTGAGTTAGTGTTTTTGTATTCTTTGGATAAATAGCCAGAAGCAGTTGCTGGATCATATGCTGGTTTTATTTTTATTTTTTAAGAAACCTCCATAGTGTTTCCCATAGTGGCTGCACCAACTTAAATTCCCATCAACAGTAAACGAAATAAAGTTCTCTCTTTTTTCACATCCTTGCCAACACTTGCTATTTCTTTATTTTTGTTAATAGCCAGTAGATAACTTTTTATTTTATTATTTTTTAAAAGATTTTATTTATTTATTCAACAGAGATCACAAGTAGGCAGAGCAGCAGGCAGAGAGAGAGGGGGAAGCAGATCCATGCTGAGCAGAGAGGGCTCAATCCCAGGACCCTGGGATCATGACCTGAGCTGAAAGCAGAGGCTTTAACCCACTGAGTGACCCAGGTGCCCACCAGAAGATAACTTTTTAATTCATACTGTCCATATACAATTGAACACTTCAGAAAAAAGTATAAAAAAATATTATTACATATTCTAAGATAAAATCAAAGTATAGTAATGTATTTCTGATTTGCTTTTTAGAAATAACTTGCCTTATGGACAATAAGTTGAGTGTCTATGATTTTACTGAATTAGTAAACAAGTTATATCATATACCATGATATGCATGTTTGAAGTAGAAAGGAGAGCTGGAGAGCAGTAAATGTGAGATGAAATAGGTAGGCCAGTATAGGTCTAGATTCAGTCTGAATGTAATGAGTTGCTGTTAAAGAATTTTCAGAAAGAGGGCGCCTGGGTGGCTTAGTGGGTTAAGCTGCTGCCTTCGGCTCAGGTCATGATCTCAGAGTCCTGGGATCGAGTCCCGCATCGGGCTTTCTGCTCAGCAGAGAGCCTGCTTCCCTCTCTCTCTCTCTGGCTGCCTCTCCATCTACTTGTGATTTCTCTCTGTCAAATTAATAAATAAAAATCTTTAAAAAAAAAAAGAATTTTCAGAAAGAATGTTACATTACATGATTTTGTGTGTAAAGAAGGCACCCTATTCATTGGTGGCAGACTGGGAACCATTTAGAAGGCTATTTCAGATGAGTAACTAAAGTGGTTTAAGCCAACAGAAAAATGTGTTTATAGACTCAATATGCATTTCCAAATCAGAACCATTAAGATATAATGGTAATGTGAATGTGGAATTCGGTAAAAGAAAAGAGGGCAACTGTCTTTCTGGCTTGAACAAATGGATAGATAACATTATTTCCTGAGATTTGGAACAAAAGGGGAAGAACAGATGTTTGTTGGTGAGAAAAGAATAATTACATTTTGATTATGTCCAATTCAGATACCTATGAGATTTCCAAGTGAGTGTTGATTGAGACAATTAGATAATATGAATGAAAAGTATGGAGGAGATGTATGGTTTGGAGATGTATAGGGGGAGATTCATGGACATGTAAATAGTAATTACATAGGAGAAAGTATACAGGAAGAATAAAAAGATGTCAAAGCTTGAATAAGTCCAAGATTAGAAGTCTAGCAGAGGAGGAAAACCCAGCACCTTAGATATACACAAAAAAAGTGACAGTTAACAATGTTATATTTAGAAATTCAAGGAAAAATAATGTGATTAACAATAGCAAATAAAAAATATCAAATGATAATGAAGGCAAACACAGCAGGAACACAAATTGTATTCTACGTAAAGTGTATTTCTCATCTACTGCCTCTTATGGCAGCTAATTTTTATTTCTAGCTACAAGAAAATTTCAATTGTTACTAGGTAAAAGTTTTTAAGGTTTTGACAGCACAGAGCTAATCTACATACACTCTTCGAGAACTAGAATTGCCAAGTTCCTGACATTAACTGGCATTTTAAAAGCTCATTGCTTTGAGAACTAATCCTATATTCCTATACTAGAGGTGGTTTTAATATCATTATATATAGTAAAAATCTAGGCATATAGAAAACATATGCACCAGAGCTTTCATTTCTTTTGTGAAGAAAGAACCAATAAATATACTTAACACCAAGGCTTAGAAAATAATCAACCACAAAACAAAAAGTTGCCTTAATACCACTACAGAAAAACTTCAAGTATCTAAATATCTATAATTTAAGAAAGTGTACAGAAAGTCCTAACAATGAATAAAACTAAGTTATCAATATAAAATACCACTTTATGCATTTGTGCTAATTTTCAGTTTCAACATATAAAAGCTATTAATTAGTGGTATAGCTTCGTTTAGTGTTTTACTTCATTCCTCATTCTAGCCTCTTATTTTGTCTTAAGACAAATTTTAAAACGGTTTTTAAGTAACCTGGGGATATGTAAATATCCAGATTCTGATTTAGTACTTCTGAAATATTGTCTGAGATTCTGCATTGCTAACAGGATCCCTGGTGATATCAATGTTCTGTGGTGTGGGACATAGTTTTGATGGAAAGGATTTAAAAACTGATTAACTCTGGGTGCCTGATGGGGAAAGGCAAATGTATGCCTTCTTATACCCAAAGTCAGGGATAAAACCTAATTTAATTGTATAGTGGGATACACAGTTGTCTAAGGCTCTAAGAAGCATAATACTTTTACAAAAATTTAATTTATGCCTTTTAAAATCTATTTCTGCCCAAAACATTACCCCAGACTTTGATGACTAAAAGCAACAAACATCTACTGTGTCACAGTTTCGATTTAGATATTCAGAAGTAGCATAATTGAGCAGCTCTGCCTCAGAGAATCTTGGGAGTTTGGGGCATGATTCTTACAGATGCAGGCATCTGAGGGTTTCACTGGGGCTGGAGGATTTGTGTCCGAGGTGGTTCATTCACATGTCTTTCAAAAGACATAGTTCTTCATCTTGTGGGCCTGTCTATATGTCTACATGAGTGCCTTAACAACACAGCAGCAAGTTTACCCCAGAGTAGAAAATATAAGACAGAGAAAGACTGAATCCACACTGTTTTATAAGACTTGAGCTTGGAATTTACACACAATTATTTTCACAATACCATATTGGTTACACAGGGTAGCCTTATTCAACGTTGAAAAGAAGTACTGTGTTTTTCAATCTCAGTACTATTGATATTTTTTGGTCAAGATAATTCTTTTTGAGACAGACTGATCTATTATAGGATTCTAGGCATCATTTTCAGCTCTAGAAACTGTAGAGGAAATTTTTATCTCAGTTTGGAAAACTAAAATTGTCCTATATATATATTTTTTTCTTTTTAAGGTATAATTGATATACACCATGAATTAGTTTTAAACATTCAACATAAAGATTAAATAATTTTATATATTTTTAAATGATCAGCACATCACCATACATAATTACAGAAATTTTTCTTGTGATGAGAATTTTAAGATCTACCCTGTTAAGTACTTTCAAATATGCAATACAGTATTATTAACTATAGTCTCCATGTTGTACATTACATTTGTAGGACTTACTTATTTTATAATGGGGAGTAGGTACCTTTTGATTCTCTTCACATATTTTTCCCAAATGCCAGGCCCTGCCTTAGGCAAATATCAATCCATCATCTGGATCTACGAGCTTGTTTTGTTTTTTAGATTCCAGATATAAATGAGATCATGCAGTATTTGTCTTTCTCTAATTAATTTCATTGAGGATAATGCCCTCAAGGTCCATCTATTTTGTCACAAATGTCAAGATTTCATTCTTTTTATGTTGTCTATATACCATATTTTCTTTATCCATTCATCTGTCCATGGACTTTTAGGTCATTTCCCTATCTTGGCTATTGTAAATAACACTGCAATGAACATGGAGTTGTGTATATCTATTTGAGATAGAGTTTTGTTTTTTTTTATTTTCAGATAAATACTGAGAAGTGGAATTGCTGAATTATATGGTAGTTCTATTTTTAGTATTTTGAGGAAACTCCTTATTGTGGAATTATGGCTGTAGTGATCTGCTTTTTCCACCAATAATGTTTATGGGTTCCTTTTTCTTTACATCCTTCTCAGCACTTGATGTTTCTTGCCCTTTTGATAATAGCTATTCTAACAGGTGTGTGGTGATACATTGTTTTGGTTTTGATTTGCATCTCCTTGATGATTACTGATGCTGAGCATCTCTTCATGCACTTGTTGGCCATTTGAATGTCTATAGAAAAATATATGTCCAGATTTTATGCCCATTTTTTAATTGAAGTGTATTTTTTGTTTTATTTTCTTGTTTTGTTTTGTTTTTGTTTTTGTTTTTGCTAT
Organism: Mustela nigripes; assembly: GCF_022355385.1. Classification (NCBI taxonomy): domain Eukaryota; kingdom Metazoa; phylum Chordata; class Mammalia; order Carnivora; family Mustelidae; genus Mustela; species Mustela nigripes. The sequence goes on along the minus strand of NC_081557.1, from coordinate 72,226,574 downwards.
TGTTGTATGAAGTTTTTAAAAATTTTGCTTGGATAGTAACCCCTTATACATGATTTACAAATACTTTCTCCATTCTGTAGGTGGGCTTTATGTTTTGTTGATAATTTCCTTTGTTGTGAAGAAACTTTGAAGTAGTGCCACTTGCTTATTTTTTGCTTTTGTTTCCTTGATTCCAGTGTCAAGAAATAATTGCCAAGAACAATGACAAAGAGCTTACTGCCCATGTTTTCTTCTAAGAGATTTATAGTTTCAGATTTTACATTCAAGTGTTTGATCCATTTTGAGTTAATTCTGTGTGTGGTGTTAAGATATTGGTTCAATTTCATTCTTTTGCATGTGGCTTCCCAGTTTTCCCAATACCTTTGATTGAAGTGACTCTTCTTTCCCCTTTGTATATTCTTATAGTTGTTGTTGTAAATTAATTTACCGTATATGCATAAGTTTTTTCATGGGCTATTTTCTTCCATTAATCCATGAGCCTGTTTTTATGCCAATACCATACTGTATTGTTTACTATAGTTTTGTAATAGAATTTGAATTCAGTCAGCATGATGCGTCCAGCATTGTTCTTCTTTGTTAATATTAGTTTGGTTATTAGGGGCCATTTGAGATTCCATACAAATTTTGGATTGTTTATTCTAGTTCTGTGAAAAATTCCATTGGAATTTTGATAGGGATTGCATTGAATCTGTAGATTGGTTTTGGTAGTGTAGACATTTTAACAAAATTAATTCTTCCAATCCAAAGGCACGATATACATTTCCATTTGTTTTTATTGCCTTCAATTTCAGCAATGTTGTATAGTTTTCAGACTACAGGTCTTTTACCTTCTTGGAAAATTTATTCTTAAATATTTTATTCTTCTTGGTGCAATTGTAAATGGGATTGATTTCTTTTCTTTTTTTATTAATTTTTTATTTTTTATAAATATATATTTTTATCCCCTGGGGTACAGGTCTTGAATCACCAGGTTTACACACTTCACAGCACTCACCAAAGCACATACCCTCCCCAATGTCCATAATCCCACCCCCTTCTCCCAAATCCCCTCCCCCCACCAACCCTCAGTTTGTTTTGTGAGATTAAGAGTCACTTATGGTTTGTCTCCCAATCCCATCTTCTTTCATTTATTTTTCTCCTACCCACTTAAGCCCCCATGTTGCATCACCACTTCCTCATATCAGGGAGATCATATGATAGTTGTCTTTCTCCGCTTGACTTATTTCGCTAAGCATGATATGCTCTAGTTCCATCCATGTTGTCGCAAATGGCAAGATTTCATTTCTTTTGATGGCTGCATAGTATTCCATTGTGTATATATACCACATCTTCTTGATCCATTCATCTGTTGATGGACATCTAGGTCCTTTCCATAGTTTGGCTATTGTGGACATTGCTGCTATAAACATTCGGGTGCACGTGCCCCTTTGGATCACTATGTTTGTATCTTTAGGGTAAATACCCAATAGTGCGATTGCTGGGTCATAGGGCAGTTCTATTTTCAACATTTTGGGGAACCTCCATGCTGTTTTCCAGAGTGGCTGCACTAGCTTGCATTTCCACCAACAGTGTAGGAGGGTTCCCCTTTCTCCGCATCCTCGCCAGCATCTGTCATTTCCTGACTTGTTGATTTTAGCCGTTCTGACTGGTTGAGGTGATATCTCATTGTGGTTTTGATTTGTATTTGTATTTGTATTTGTATTTGTATTTGCCGAGTGATATGGAGCACTTTTTCATGTGTCTGTTGGCCATCTGGATGTCTTCTTTGCAGAAATGTCTGTTCATGTCCTCTGCCCATTTCTTGATTGGATTATTTGTTGTTTGGGTGTTGAGTTTGCTAAGTTATTTATAGATTCTGGACACTAGTCCTTTATCTGATATGTCGTTTGCAAATATCTTCTCCCATTCTGTCAGTTGTCTTTTGATTTTGTTAACTGTTTCCTTTGCTGTGCAAAAGCTTTGGATCTTGATGAAATCCCAATAGTTCAATTTTTCCCTTGCTTCCCTTGCCTTTTGCGTTGATACTAGAAAGATGTTGCTGCGGCTGAGGTCGAAGAGGTTGCTGCCTGTGTTCTCCTCAAGGATTTTGATGGATTCCTTTCGCACATTGAGGTCCTTCATCCATTTTGAGTCTATTTTTGTGTGTGGTGTAAGGAAATGGTCCAATTTCATTTTTCTGCATGTGGCTGTCCAATTTTCCCAGCACCATTTATTGAAGAGGCTGTCTTTTTTCCATTGGACAGTCTGGAAGAAATGGATGCATTCCTAGAAACATATAAACTACCACAACTGAACCAGAAAGAAATAGAAAGCCTGAACAGACCCATAACCAGTAAGGAGATTGAAACAGTCATTAAAAATCTCCAAACAAACAAAAGCCCAGGGTCAGACGGCTTCCCGGGGGAATTCTTCCAAACATTTAAAGAAGAACTAATTCCTATTCTCCTGAAACTGTTCCAAAAAATAGAAATGGAAGGAAAACTTCCAAACTCATTTTATGAGGCCAGCATCACCTTGATCCCAAAACCAGACAAGGATCCCACCAAAAAAGAGAGCTGTAGACCAATATCCTTGATGAACACAGATGCGAAAATACTCAACAAAATACTAGCCAATAGGATTCAACAGTACATTAAAAGGATTATTCACCACGACCAAGTGGGATTTATTCCAGGGCTGCAAGGTTGGTTCAACATCCGCAAATCAGTCAATGTGATACAACACATCAATAAAAGAAAGAACAAGAACCATATGATACTCTCAATAGATGCTGAAAAAGCATTTGACAAAGTACAGCATCCCTCCCTGATCAAAACTCTTCAAAGTGTAGGGATAGAGGGCACATACCTCAATATCATCAAAGCCATCTATGAAAAACCCACCGCAAATATCATTCTCAATGGAGAAAAACTGAAAGCTTTTCCGCTAAGGTCAGGAACACGGCAGGGATGTCCATTATCACCACTGCTATTCAACATCGTACTAGAGGTCCTAGCCTCAGCAATCAGACAACAAAAGGAAATTAAAGGCATCCAAATCGGCAAAGAAGAAGTCAAATTATCACTCTTCGCAGATGATATGATACTATATGTGGAAAACCCAAAAGACTCCACTCCAAAACTGCTAGAACTTATACAGGAATTCAGTAAAGTGTCAGGATATAAAATCAATGCACAGAAATCAGTTGCATTTCTCTACACCAACAGCAAGACAGAAGAAAGAGATATTAAGGAGTCAATCCCATTTACAATTGCATCCAAAACCATAAGATACCTAGGAATAAACCTAACCAAAGAGGCACAGAATCTATACTCAGAAAACTATAAAGTACTCATGAAAGAAATTGGGGAAGACACAAAGAAATGGAAAAATGTTCCATGCTCCTGGATTGGAAGAATAAATATTGTGAAAATGTCTATGCTACCTAAAGCAATCTACACATTTAATGCAATTCCTATCAAAGTACCATCCATCTTTTTCAAAGAAATGGAACAAATAATTCTAAAATTTATATGGAACCAGAAAAGACCTCGAATAGCCAAAGGGATATTGAAAAAGAAAGCCAACGTTGGTGGCATCACAATTCCGGACTTCAAGCTCTATTACAAAGCTGTCATCATCAAGACAACATGGTAGTGGCACAAAAACAGACACATAGATCAATGGAACAGAATAGAGAGCCCAGAAATAGACCCTCAAATCTATGGTCAACTAATCTTCGACAAAGCAGGAAAGAATGTCCAATGGAAAAAAGACAGCCTTTTCAATAAATGGTGCTGGGAAAATTGGACAGCCACATGCAGAAAAATGAAATTGGACCATTTCCTTACACCACACACAAAAATAGACTCAAAATGGATGTAGTTATTTGAGCTCTTTTTGTTTTGGCTGGTCTAGCTAAAGGCTTGTTAATTTTGTCTGTCTTTTCAAGTAAACTGTTCTCAGTTCCATTGTTCTTTTCAATTGTCTTTTTAGTCTATATTTTTTCTCTGATATTTGTTATTTTCTTCTTTCTACTAATATCAGTCTTTATTTGTTCAAGTTTTTGAGGTACAATGTTAGGTTGCTTATTTGAAGTTTTTCTTGTTTCTTGAAGTAGCCATTTATCACTATGACATTTTCTTTTATTTTTTATTTTTTATTTTTTTTAAAGATTTTATTTATTTATTTGACAGACAGAGATCACAAGTAGGCAGAGAGGCAGGCAGAGAGAGAGAGAGGAAGCAGGCTCCCTGCAGAGCAGAGAGCCCGATGTAGGGCTCGATCCCAGGACCCTGGGATCATGACCTGAGCCGAAGGCAGAGGCTTTAACCCACTGAGCCACCCAGGTGCCCTGACATTTTCTTTTATAACTGCCCTTACTTCATCCCATAAATTTTCTATTTCCATCTTTATTTGTCTCAAGGTATCAATTTATTCATCCACCCATTGGTTGCTTAGTAGCCTGCTCTTTAGTCTGTACATATTTATAAAGTATCCAGTCTTTTCCTTGAAATTGATTTCTAGTTTCATACCATTGTGGATGAAAAAAAAATGCTTGATATGATTTCGGTCTTCTTAAATTTGTTATTGCTTATTTTGTAGCCTAAATATGATCTATCCCTAAGAATATTCCATGTGTACTTGAGAAGAATGTATTCTGCTGTTTTTGAAGAAGAGTTCTATGTATATTTTTTAAGTCTATCTGGTCAATGTGTCATTTAAAGCAAATATTTCTTCATTGAATTTCTTTCTAAATGATCTAGCCTTCAATGTAAATGGGTATTAGATTTTCCTATTATTATTTTGTTATTATCTATTATTATTTTATTGCTATCTATTTCTCCCTTAGGTCTGTTAATATTTGTTTTACATATTTAGGTGTCCCTAATTTGGTCCATAAGGTCTCTTTTGTCTAATATATGCATAGCTACCCTAGTTTTCTTTTGATTTCTATTTGTATGGAATGTCTTCTTCTGTCCCTTCATTTTGTATATGTCCATATATGTGAAGTGGGTCTCATGTAGGAAGAACATAGATGAAATCATATATATATATATATATATATATATAAAATACATATATATATGTATTTTGTATATATATGTATTATATATATATAATATATATATGTATTTTATATATATATATTCAATTCAGCCACTCTATCTTTTGATTGAGGAATTTAATACATTTATATTTTAAGTTATTATTAATATGTATGTATTAATAGTCATTCTGTTAATCATTTACTGGTTGTTTTGTAGTTCTTTTGTTTCCTTCTCTTTCTCTTTCTTTCTTCTCTTTCTCTTCTCTTTCTTCTTTTTGCTTGATAGCTTTCTTCCAGAGTATGCTTAGATTTCTTTCTCATTAAGTTTTGTATATCTATAATAAGTTTTTGTTTGGTGTTTACCATGAGGTTTACTTATAACAATTTACATTTATAAGTACTTGAAGTTATTAACAGCTTAAGTCTGAATGCATTCTAAAGCTCTACATTTTTATCCCCCTCATGTTTTACTTTGGTGTTATATTTTACAAATTTTTATCTTGTATATTCCTTAACTAATTATTGTAGTAACCTTCATTTTTCTATTTTTTTTCTTTTAACCTTTATACTAGCTTTATAAGTTATGAATCTACTACCATTACTATATATTTACTTTCAACAGTGAAATCAATATTTTCATGTTTTCTTATTATTAATTACTGCCCTTTCCTTTCAGCTTAAATAATTCCTTTTAATGTTGTTTGTAAAGCTGGTATAGTGGTGATGTATTATTTTCACTTTTGTTTGTCTGGAAAAAAAAAATTACCTCTCCATCATTTCTGAATGATAACTTTGACTATGTAAAACTGTTCCTTTCTGCCCTGCAAAGTTTCTACTAAAATATCTAACAATTATGTTACAGGAGTTTCCTGGACTATAACAAGTTGTTTTTCTTTTGGTGCTTTTAAGATTCTCTCCCTATTTTTAAATTTTTCACATTTTAGTCATAATGTATCTTGATATGAGTCTCATTAGGCTCATCTAATTTGGAATTATCTTCCTGCAACTAGATATGTGTTTCCTTCTCCAGGTTAAAAAATTTTAGTGCCATTAATTCTTCAAATAATTTTTTTCTGTCTCCTTTTCTCTCTCCTCTCCTTCTGGGAGTCCTATAATGGAATGTTAGTCCACTTGAGTTTCCACAAGTCCCTTAAGCTACTGTCACTCTTTTTCCTCTTTTTTTTTTTTTTTCTTCTTTTCACTGCTCTGATTGGATGAGTTCCTCTACTCTGTCTCTGAGTTTACTTTTTTTTTATTTTCCCTATTTCACTTAATCTGCTCTAGTGTATTTTTTTTTTCAGTTTAATTATTGAATACTTCCATTCTGTGTCTCCTTTCCCATATTTTCTATTTCAATGAAGTTTTCATTGTGTTCATCTATTCTTCCTTGAGTGCAGTGAACATCTTTCAGACAGTTAATTTCAACCTTGTATTAAGATTTTTTTAGTTTGTTTGCTTGTTTTAGATTTTATCAGGTTTTTTCATTTGGAACATATTTCCCTGTTTTTTCACTTTGCTTAACTCTTTGTGTTGGTTTCTTTGCATTAAATGATACAGCCGGGGCACCTGGGTGGCTCAGTGGGTTAAGCCTCTACCTTAGGCTCAGGTCATAATCTCAGGGTCCTGGAATGGAGCCCCGCATCAGGCTCTCTGCTCAGCAGGGAGCCTGCTTCCCCCCTCTCTCTGCCTGCCTCTCTGTCTTTTTGTGATCTCTGTCTGTCAAATAAATAAAACCTTAAAAAATAATAAAATTAAATCAAATTTTTAAATAAATAAATAAATAAATGGCACACCCATCACTCCCAGTCTTGTAAGATTGACCTTATGTATGACATCTCTAAAACCTTGATTGTTCAAGTAGCCTATTTTATTTTTAATAGCTTCCAGTACAATTGGGCCTTAATAATATGGGTTCGATCTGTGTGGATCCATTTATGTAAAGATTTTTTTCATTCAATATATTGGAAAAACTTTTGGAGATTTTTTGATAATTTTGAAAAATTTAAAGATGAATTATGTTGGTTAGAAATATAAAAATATAAGAAAATTTAATTATGTCATAAATGCATAAAATATATGTAGATACCATCTATTTTATCATAGTAAAACAGACACTAATTTACTATAATATATACACTATTAATATTTACATATAACATCCTATATATAAAAATGCATATTATTAATATTAACATATGCATCCATGATATTATAAATATAAACTTAATATTAATATTATAAAATGTATACTGTCATAAAAAGTTAAAATTATCAAAACTTATACACACAAACACTTACAGACCATACATAGTACCATTTCTATTTGAGAGAAATGTAAACAAATACAGGGATGCAGTATTCAATCATAACTGCTTAAAATTAACTGCATAATGTTCTACTGTAATAATTTTGTAGCCACCTCCTATTGTTATTTTAATGAGCTCAAGTATTGCAAGAGATCACTCAAACACCATGTGAAACCAATCATCTCCATGTAAAGTTGGTATCACAGTAAAAAGTGATCCCTTGTGGTTCTCAATATTAGTAGTTAAGTTTTGGGGGACTGAAACTATACATGGATATTTACAAGGCGTCCACACCCTTAAACCCCATGTTGTCTAAGAGTCAACTGTAGTTGAGTGTGTGCAAGACCATCAGTGTCCTGAAGAGTAGGATTCTTAATCAGAACCTAAATCAGGCTGATTCAAAGCCATACTCTCAGGCAACAACCTTTAAAGAACCTGTGGGACTGCAAATATAAGCCCTGCTGGGCCCCAGAACCAAGCAGTTTGAAGGTGTTCGCTGGGCAGTAGTGGCAAAAATTGGGGCTCTGGATGAGTATACTTCCAGATGAGTATAATATCTTAGAGATACTAGTAAATAGTAAAATAGGAAAAGAGCACAAAGATGGCATTCCCTGGCCTACGTTCCCTGGCAGCACTTTTTAAACTTTTTTCTGTATGCCACAGCTGAAGCCTGCCCCTAAGCCTGAAGCTCCAGGATTAGCAAGTTGGCCTCTTACACAAAGGCTAAAAATGTATTTCTGTCTGCTGTCTGTGAAGTGCCCTAGTGTAGATAGCCTGCCAAGTCCTATCTCTCCTATTGTTATAGTCTGATGGGGCCCTAAAATGCAAGCCCTCCTGGCCACCAGATTCAGGCAATCAAGAGACATCCCCTGCCTAGCAGTTGAAAAAGCCAGAACACCAAAAGAACAGCTGGGTACCAGACATATATCTGAGAGATATGCACTCTGGAATGTGGCAAAGGGAGACACAGTCAGCTATTAGATGTGTGTTTTATTAGAAAGCTGCCTTTCAGGCTATAGCTTAATAATAAGCTAGTAAGTCCCTCCCACAGTATGATGGAGCTCCTGGGTCTATTGACTTTTGTTGTGCCCTGGGGGTACACACACACACACACACACACCTTATTCTCCATTGGTTATATTCCTGTGGAACCCATGAGCATAAACATTTGTAGTCACCAGAACCAGTCAATATAGATGTGTCCTCTGGTAGAAGCTGCAACAGTGTGGGCACAGAGAGGGTGTAAGCTTTTTTCTGTGAGATACTGACAAATTCATATAAAGCAGAGGGAGAGTACAAAGATTGTGTTCACCAGTCTCTGTTCTCTGAGAGGCCCTCTGTAAGCCCCATTCACCTTTGAAACCAGATGTTTTGGGGATTCATCTCTTAAATTCTTGTTTTGAAAGTTGGAATGTCCAGTGTGTGATACAAGCCTTTTACTCTACAGGAAGAAGTTCTGGGTTTTAAGTTATCTCCTGATTATGGATTACTATACCACAAGTGGGGTGTATGATGGCTTGTGTCTCAGCCTTTCCTACCTACTTTGTATGTGGTATCCTCTTCTAAATATCCCTCAGTGGATAGCAGATTAAATAACCTATGACTGAGAACACTGGAGCATAGAACATTATGGATAGCATCAAGACTCATAAATTATTGGTGGTTACTCCAGTTTGGAAGCTGGCTATGTCATTTTATAAGTACATAAACAAACTTATATTTTACTTGTTGATACATTCATAATAGTGATTCTTTAAAGATTTAAGTCTACTACTGCATTAAAAAGGATTTGATGACTATATAGTTTTAATAATAAGTATTAAAATAATTTTATTTTGAATAAATATTATCATCTTTATCTTTATTATCTTTATTATCATTCTGTTGTTATGCAGAAAAAAACTTTCTACTTGTCATATAGATTGTTTAGCAGAAATTTATTTGTAATGGTTTACGTCTTCTGTGTTTTATTATCAAATTCAAAAGTCCAGGGCATACACTGAATTGAAACAACAGTCTCAAACATGTACACACACACCACTTAAGTGTGCTGGTGCCCAGAAGGAATGAAAGAGTTCACTGGATCCAACAGTCATGTTCTTTCCCATTTAACATAAATTAGACTAAGCCATAATCATATTTTGTGCCAAATTCTGAGTCTATTCTGAAGTTTGAAGATTGAGGACATGGTAGAGTGCTATTCAAAACATCTTTCTCACATCACCTATCCCTATACCTAGGATATAAAATTTTTTTTAACATCTCTAAAAGGTTTCAAAGTATGGCAAAACAAGTCTTTGGACAAAGGGGGCATCCTGGACACCTGTGTATAGTGCTTATGATTTACTACCTCACACTGTCCCAAAAGTGCTTTTTATTTATCCAAATCATATTGATCTTTCAAATCCCATTGTAGTTTCAGTTCTTTCAAGTACATTTCTGCAACATTCTGGATATCACCTTTAAGGTCCAATATCAGGAATTATCGGACAATGAGACTATGTTACCTCTATAGTCATGCATCTATCTGTATGTGTATGCTACATATTCTCAGTAAGATTATAAATTATTTGAGAGCAGGCCTTATATTTTATGCCACTTGATTCTCTTGAATCCTCTTAAGTTTTTCCCTTCTTAGTACTTATCACCTATTTATCACCTAGTATTTATCACCTCTTATGATTGTCCTATTTGTTAGAATTACTGGTTATTGACCTTAATCATTCTAGAGTGTAAGAACTTTGTTTGTTTACTGAAGTATATCTCATGTGCATAGGAGAGTGACTCATAATTTCTATGTAATTGCCAGAAATGGAGGATGTTTTTAGGAAAACACATATAACATTACAAATACTAAATGTGGTACAACTGTATGATCATAATCCTAGGGCTCCTTTCAGGTCATTGAAAGGAGTCCCTATAAGTGAACAACTATGAGGCTTAGTCTTCATTAACTTCCCTATAAGTCCACCTTTTTTAGGCACTCAAATGTTTGAGTGTGTGTGTGTGTATATATATATATATATATATATATACACATACATATATATACACACAAGACACACACACATTCTTATACATACATATGTATATACATATACATATATACATATTTGTATATATATACACATTGTATATATATACACACACACATATATATATGTATGTGTGTATATATATTTAAATGAATTTAGCCTCACTGAACCTTAATTTCTTAACCTAAATAATCATAATAAAAGGACTTGTCACAAATAAATATCAAGAAGAAAATATGAATAACACAGGTAAGATTCTTAGAAAATGTCCTGGGATCTAGTCAGTCCTCAATAAATATTAACCATTGATGGCTTTGGAAGCTAGGCAAACTAAAAAGTTGAGAAGTTGTTGTTCTTCTCCAGTGAAAACTTCCCAGATTCTATTTCTAGAATTAACTAGTATAAAAAAGAAAACAATTAAGCAATATAGTAAAGATCCTATGCTGAAGATCCCATATTAAAATGTATTAATTTATCCTGCTTCTGGAGTTGCCAAAGACATGAAAGCAATCACATTCTAAAAAAGCATTACTTAGGGTGACACACATCCACTCATCCTGTGAGTTCCTTTCATAAGAAGATCAATTCACCACTGAAATGATCAGCCCTTTTTAAGGGCTGATTGCAATAGTACAACATTGGGGAGAAAAAGATTTGGCTAAGATGAACAGACAGTTCTTTTAATATTCTCCTATACTTATTTAAGACCCATTCATAGCCGAAATAACATGAAATATCAAGAACATGCTTAGCCAGACCAATATTTGATGCAGCTGAGAGTGGCATTCATGGAAATCAGCATCTTATATTGAAATAATTGTCGTCTTGAAATTTTATCATTTCAAGATATTTTTTTTTATTCAAACAAGAATATGTTTGAATATGTCTTATGTCTACTTTCAGAAGGTCAAACTGGCTTCAAAGCAAGATGAACTATTCTGTATAAAGGAGGGAAAAATATTTTCATTGGTCCACATACAGTGAATCAAGAAATTTCTTGCCAGCGAATGCATCTTTTTTTTTTGGTATAAAGTGACAAAGGATATAATATAATTTTTAAGTTATGTCAAGACATCAGTGTGGTAATAGTAAAACTTGAAGGTGATCTCATTTCACTTGAAGGATATTACACAGCATCATATAACACAGCACATTCTAATAGGAGAATTCATTTACTTTGAAGTGAATTGAGGTGTTTTTTTTTTCTCCCCATAAATTCATGTTTAAATGTGAATCGGTAATCTTGCTGGCAGCCTCACTCTGCATTTGTATGGGAATTTTCAATGTCATGCATTGTATGATTTGTTTCCTCAAATAGTTTCAAATAAAAGTTGTCTGCTGTTTTCAGGTGGAGTGCCAAGTGAATGAATACCCATTTGATTTGTTATCTGTACGTATAGTTTTACATCTTCTATAATTAACCTGTCAATCTAGTGGTTCTGGAAAAACTGCTGCCAGGTATTGTGGAGTATATTAAAAACTAACAATTTGGGCAGAAATATTGGCATTTTTTTCATACCTGTACCCAAGTTTCCTTAATAGACTAAGCCCAATTTAATTTTTAATGTTATGTGTCTTGTTTGATTTTACATCTAGGCTATCATTTCACATCCTAGGAAAATAAAATAAAACCAGTTACACTATAACATTCAAAAAATCAACAACCAGGCTTTACTGGGGTGGGGGTCATATTGAAAAAAAAAAAAGTATAGCTTTCTGTTAGCTTAAGTTAGATCCAGGATTAATAAATTAACCAATTGGTTAAATTCCAGGATCATTAAACAATCAAATATGTTGTCCAGCACAGGATTACTATGTCTAGCTAAGCTTTCTTTTATTAATGATGACATTTATCAAATGTAAGTAATTTAGTGTTTGTGTCTTTTAAATGTGAACAGAAGTTTCACATAACACTAAAGTCACTAAAACTTGTATTAGAAATTATTTTTTTAAAGATTTTATTTATTTATTCAACAGAGAGAGAAAGAGATCACAAGTAGGCAGAGAGAGAGGGGGAAGCAGGCTCCCTGCCTAGCAGAGAGCACAATGTGGGATTCAATCCCAGGACTCTGAGATCATGACCTGAGCCAAAGGCAGAGGCTTAACGCACTAAGCCACCCAGGTGTCCCTCTATTAGAAATTATTATTTAAGGATATATTGAATAAATTGTATGTGGAAGACCTAAATTTGTGTGAGGCTTTATGACTTTAAGACATTTACCCATATTCCCTGAAGTGGTTTTTTTTTCTCCCTTTTTGAGGGGGAATTAAAAATTTTCCTACTTACCAAGTTATGATAAATTCTGCATTGCAGGTGGCTTAGAACTAATAATCTAGCTGAAATGGCAAGCCACAGGCTTGGCCTGGTTTTTACTTAGACTTTAAGTGACCATTTTGAATTTGTTAGGAAATTAATGGAAATGCAAATGAAGCTAACCTCTCCTACTATCCTTAATATAAAGCAAGGCAACATTTGACATCAATTTTCAGAGTTTTTATAGTGAAACCTGACTTACTATAAATTTGAAATATTTTGAAATATTTTATGTAGGTAGACTGATACTATCTTGGCTTTTCTGACCTAGGTGAATTCAAGTGAATTTATGAATTAAATTAAGCAGGACAGAGTTTGACAAAAATGGAATATACTATGCAACCATATGCATCCAGTTTGGCTATAAGAGATACTTACCTTAACCAGGGAGTTGATGCAAAGGTTACACAGAGAGGATAATTGAAAGATCTCAAAAGATTCCACAGATAATAAATGTTTGAGATTCTAATGAATGTAAAGAATATAGGCACAGAGAGAGAAGACAGGTAAGCACATGGGTCCCAAGAAATCTACAAGCGTATCTCCTCAGATACTATCTAAGTTTGATAGGATGTGCCTCATGTCTGGATTATGATCTGTCAAGATGTACACAAAGATCTGTTTTAAGATACTTCTAGCAGAAGTTTTGAGTTTTGTTTTTTTTTGTTTTTGTTTTTGTTTTTTTTAATTTTTTATTTTTTATAAACATATATTTTTATCCCCAGGGGTACAGGTCTGTGAATCACCAGGTTTACACACTTCACAGCACTCACCAAATCACATACCCTCCCCAATGTCCATAATCCCACCCCCTTCTCCCAAACCCCCTCCCCCCGGCAACCCTCAGTTTGTTTTGTGAGATTAAGAGTCACTTATGGTTTTGTTTTGTTTTTAGTTTTATTATTGTTGTTGGCTTCAATACACCCCCAAGTTAGGCAGGCAAATCAGTCTGCCAGATATCTGCCATTCATCTATGTATCCCCAAATAATGGTACTGGGTTCTATCAGAGCATTTTCAAATTTTAAAGAGCACACTGAAAATTACTACCTAGCCCAACCCATCTTTGTCATAGACAAGAGTCTTTAGTTGACTTCCAAGGTAATCTCAGAGATAATCACAGGGATGTCCCCATCTAGCTATACGGATTATTTCACACAGTTCATGAACCAGTTTTCATTCTGGCTACACAGACATAACCAAACACTCTACCTTTTCAAAGTCAGTTAGACTAAATTAAAAATTATTGATTTTAATCTAAACTTGTAATATACTAGGTTAAAAATCATTAGTATTTTGATTAGTGTTGCCTTTGTAATAATAGCTGTGTTTTAGAATCCAAATTATTCACCTTGGACATATGGTAAAGTTTAGCAAATTTTATATGAGTAAATGTTTCATCTAAAATTTCAGTTGATTCAGATGACATCAAATTTTATTCCTAGAGTGGGTTAGCCCCTACCAGTGTGTCAGTGGAAGAAGATTGTCATATTTTCCCCCTCAGTCTCTCATCAAGGAATGCTCATTAACTTTGAGGCTATTAATAGAATATGGAGAACTGGCAGCCAAGATGTATCCTACAGCTTTTGAGAATGCCCAGAAGTAAAGACATCCTAGAAGTCTCTAAAGTCAGTTCCAATTACCTGTAGAATTGTTTCAATGCCTTCTGAGACCTGAAGATCTATATTTGCTGATCCACTATGGTGTACTCTAAGGCTATGTTGTACTGACTTCAAGTCTTTAATTTTAGAGAGATACCTTCAGTTTTTATATTATAGATAGAAAGTGCCCAATTTTACCATTGATAGGATGTATACCAGGATATATACTCTAGTCAGGAGTATTTGGCATTCATTTTTAAAACAAATAATAACATTGTAGGAAAACATAAGTTCTTGAATATCTCCTGAAAATTGATTGTCTCCCAAAACTTTTAAATTATAAGATATACCAACTAATGTTGTATCTTTTTATCTTACATTTTACAACTCTGTATTGTTTTTCAAAAAAAAAATTTAAATAAAAGCTTTAAAAATACACAAAATTATGTCATTAGAGTTGGCAAGGGGCTTGCTAGGAAAATTTTCAATGTAATTTACATTAGCCTCTCCAAAGCTACTCCTAATAAAAACACAATAAAAAAAAAAAAAAACAGCTTTAAAATAAATCCACTTTCAACTAGAGCATTCCCAGGAAGCTTCAAATATGAATTCTGAAATCATGACTGAGAGTTTATTTTTCTTTGTTTTCTTATCAAAGCGCTATACAGATTCAGGGCAATCCCTATCAAAATTCCAATGTCATTTCTACAGAAATAGAACCAAAAATCCTAAAATTTTGTGGAAGAACAAAATTTTTATGGAACCACAAAAATAAAAAAAAATTTATGGAACCCAAATGACCAAAGTAATCTTGAAAGAGAAGACTATAGCTGGAGACATCATACTCCCTGATTTCCAACTACATTATAAAACTACAGTAATTAAAAGAGTATGGCATTGACATAACAGCAGAATAGAGAGAAGAAAAATAAATCTATTAATATATTCACAATTAATTTATTAGAAAGGAGCTGACAATACACAATGAGGAAAGGACCTGCTCTTCAATAAATGATTTTGGGAAAATTGGACAGGCACATGCACAATAATGAAACTAAACAAATATATTACACCATACACAAAAATTAACTCAAAATGGATTAAAAATCTAAATGTTAAGACCTATAAAACTCTTATAAAAAAACAAAATGAAACAAAACAAACAAACAAACAAACAAACATAGGCAGTAAACTCCTTGACATAGATCTTGGAAATGTTTTTGAACCTAACACCAAAGCAAAAGCATGAAAAGCAAAATAAACAGGGTTACTAAAAAGTATCTGCATGCAAAAGGAACCATCAATAAACTGAAAAAATAAATTACCAAAAGGGAAAAATATGTATTTGCAAGTCATATATATGGTAAGGGGCTAATATCCAAAATATGTAAAGAACCTGTAAAACTTAATATCAAAAAACAATTTAATTTTAAAATGAGCAAAGGGGTGCCCAGGTGGCTCAGGTGGTTGGGCGGCTGCCTTTGGCAGGGGTCATGATTCCAGGGTTCTTGGATCGAGTTTCGCATCGGGCTCCCTGCTCGGCAGAGAGCCTGCTTCTCTCTCTCCCCCTCTTCTGCTGCTCTGCTTACTTGTGCTGTCTCTCTAGCTCTCTTTCAAATAAACAAATAAAATATTTAAAATGAGCAAAGAAATTGAATAGATGTTCTAAAGAAGATATACAGATGACTGATGAGTACATTAAAGGATGCTCAGTGTCCTTAATCACCAGGGAAATATAAACCATAATGAGACATAATCTCACACCTTTAACAAAGATGTGGAGGAAAGAAAATCCTTGTACTACTGGTGGGAAGGTAACTTGGTGTAGCTGCTATGGAAAACAGTATGAAGGTTTCTCAAATAAATTAAAAATAGAAATATCAAATGATCTAAATATATGGACATGATTCCATGTCAGATATTTATCTGAAGAAAATGAAAACACTAACTCATAAAAAATGTATGTCCCCTTTATGTTTATTTCAGCATTATTACAATAACAAAGGTATAGAAACAACCTAAGTGTCCATTGACGGATAAGTAGATAAAGAAATTGTCACACACATGCGCGCACACACACACACACACACACACACACAATGGGATATTAATCAGCCATAAAAAAAGGATGGAATTTTGTCATTTGGAACATTAATGGACCTTGCAGGCATTATTCTGAATGAAGTAAATCAGAGAAAAGCAAGTATCTTAGCATCGTTCCTACATGTGGAATCTAAACAACAACAACAACAACAACAAAAAAACAAAACCCAAGGTCATAGACCCAGAGAACAAGTTGGTGGTTGCCAGAAGTGGGTGTGAAGGGTGGGAGAAATGGGTAAGCAGTGTCTTTTATCTTGGGGATTTTGTTTGTTTAAATAGATTGAATAAAAATTTAGGGAAGTGTTTTTCTAATGAATGTTAATACCACTTCAAAAAAAGATAGGCTTGGGACGCCTGGGTGGCTCAGTTGGTTGGACGACTGCCTTCGGCTCAGGTCATGATCCCGGAGTCCCGGGATCGAGTCCCGCATCGGGCTCCCAGCTCCATGGGGAGTCTGCTGCTTCCTCTGACCTTCTCCTTGCTCATGCTCTCTCTCTCACTGTCTCTCTCTCTCTCAAATGAATAAATAAAACCTTAAAAAAAAAAAAAAAAAGATAGGCTTTTGGGAAAAGAGAAAGACAAGGGAAGTGACATGTATTGTTTAGTTGCCATGTATTTAGTATAGTACCAAACACTTTACACTTTAATTCTATCCTATCTTCACATCCACTGTGAAAGAGGTATAGTATTGCTATCACTACTTTATAGAAGACTGAGGCTCACAAAGGTTAAATAACTGAAATCTCATGGCTAAGTAAGGAAATATGAAATATTATGTCTAAGCATCATTCATGACAATGTCCAAAGCTAAGAATCTCACTAACAAATTAATATAGGATAAAAAACACAACAAAGCAAAACAAAATTCATTCAATGTACTTCCTAAATGTGATGCTTAGAGGTCAACTCTTGAAGAAATAAAAAAAATAAGCAACCCATGGTCCTGGACCCTAAGAAGCTAAAAGTATAGTAAGGAAGATAAACCATGTAAAAATATCCACAAAAGAAACCAGAGTGAGATTGCACACTCTATTGGATGTTCTGATACATTCTGGTAATGACTTAAAGGAGATAGGGTTTACTTTTGATCAGCAAGTCCATATGCATGTGGCAAAATGGAAAAACAATAAAAATATATACAAACAATTGACTGGAAAGAATTGAGGGAAGGCTAAAAACTCAACATCATTTTATATATGCTCCCTCCTCCATGGATGCAATATAATTTAGACATTTAGGTAGTATTCATTAACATCAAACAAAATCAGATTTTACATTTTTCTGCTTTATTTAATCAATAGAGATGGTGAAATCAAGCAAAATAAACCCAGTATGGATTTTTGGGTTGAAATAGCTTTCATTTTAAAATAATATTTAATCATTTCCTCATAAAATTCTTGAACTATGTTAATATAACTTTCTTATAAAAATATTTTTTGTAAAAATATTTACATACATACACTGATGATATCTAGAAGGTAAAACATACACTGATGATATCTAGAAGGTAATACTGGCTTCAGAAGATCTTTGTCAGAAGATCTTTGTATTTCAGTATATTCATCCCAAAGAAAAATAAGCATTGTATGTATATAGAGTTTTATCAGTAAAAATATTTGAAAATGCAGCTGTGGAAACAAACATCCAATTTAAAAATTTTATTGAAGTATGATGTCAACAGAAAGATGCACATGTCATGTTCTATTTCAATACATTTTCACTAAGTGAACACCACCAAAACCTGTATCTAGATCAAGGGGAGAAAAAAAAAGTATCAACATCCTGGAAATCTGTTTTGCATCTTCTTCCAATTATTATCAACCATATCCCAAAGATAGCCACTATCCTGGCTTCTAATAATATAAATTAATTTTGCTGAATTCAACTTCATATACATGCTATTGTTCAGGGTGTTTTTTTTTTTTTTTAATTTAGCTTCCTTTACACAGTTATGGTTATAAGATGTAATCATATTGTTCTGCATAGTGTTAGGCCTTTCCTCATTGTTGTATATAATTTCATTTTGTGACTATACAGCAATGCTTATAAACATTTTACTATTAATGAGCATCATAGAATTTTCCACTTTGTGTACTGCTATTAACATTCTAATATGTGTTCTTCTATTTCTGTTTTATTAGATAAATCTAGGAACAGAATCATTAGGCCACAGTGTCTGAATACATTTAGCTTTAGTAGAGAATGGAGAAAAGTTTGAAACTGGTCATAATTCACACTCCCAACAGTGTATGAAAACCCAGATGCTCCACATGCTCACTAACACTGCCTTTTTAATTTTATCCATTCTGGAGGCTACATTTATCCAAAATTTAAAAATAAACATTTCTATTTTAGTTCAGAACTAAATTATATTTAGTTCAATTATATTTTGGTTCACTTGCTTTATTCCATGTGTTGAGAAATATTTTCTTAGATATGTAGGTAATATCTATTCTGTCAATTTATAATAGAGTTGTTTTAAAATATTTAAAAATTAACTCGTAAGAACCATATCTTTGTTTTCTGTGTGTTTTTTTGTTGTTGTTGTTTGTTTGTTTGTTTGTTTCTTGGTTATTCCCATTGTCATTTCTTTTTTTTCCCCAACAGTTTTACTATATTTGTTATTTTTTTTATTATTACGTTCAACTATCTAACATATAGTACATCATTAGTTTTTGATGCAGTGTTCAATGATTCATTAGTTGTATATAACACCAACTGTTCATCATCACATATGTCCTCCTTAATACCCATCACCAAGATATCCCATAACTCAATCCTCCTTCCTTCTGTTACCTTCAGTTTGGTTCCCAGGGTCCTAAGTCTATCATGGTTTGTCTTCATCTCTGATTTCTTCTCATTCAGTTTTCCCTCATTGTTGTCCTCTATGCTATTCCTTATGTCCCACCTAGGAGTGAAACCATATGATAACTGTCTTTCTCTGCTTGGCTTATTTCACTTAGCATAATCCCCTCCGGTTCCATTCATACTGATGCAAGTGGAGGGTATTCATCCTTTCTGATGGCTGAGTAATAGGGCATTGCATATATGAACCACATCTTTATCCATTTATCTGTTGAAGGACATCTCAGCACCTTTCACAGTTTGGCTATTGAGGTCATTGCTGCTATAAACATTGGGTTGCATGCACCCCTTCTTTTCACTATATCTTTATCTTTGTGGTGAATATCTAGTAGTGCAATTGCTGGGTCATAGGGTAACTCTATTTTTAACATCTTGAGAAACCTCCATACTGCTTTCCAGAGTGGTTATACAAGCTTACATTACCACCAACAGTGTAAGAATGTTTCCCTTTCTCCACATTCTTGCCAACAATTGTTTCCTATCTTATTATTTTTGTTTCCCATTTTAACTGGTGTAAGGTGGTATCTCACTGTGCTTTTTTTTTTAATTTTTATTTTTTATTTTTTATAAACATATATTTTTATCCCCAGGGGTACAGGTCTGTGAATCACCAGGTTTACACACTTCACAGCACTCACCAAAGCACATACCCTCCCCAATGTCCATAATCCCACCCCCTTCTCCCAAACCCCCTCCCCCCAGCAACCCTCAGTTTGTTTTGTGAAATTAAGAGTCACTTATGGTTTGTCTCCCTCCCAATCCCATCTTGTTTCATTGATTCTTCTCCTACCCACTTAAGCCCCCATGTTGCATCACCACTTCCTCGTATCAGGGAGATCATATGATAGTTGTCTTTCTCTGCTTGACTTATTTCGCTAAGCATGATACGCTCACTGTGCTTTTGATTTGTGTTTCCCTGACGTTGAACATTTTTTCATGTGTTTCTTAGCTATTTGCATGTCTTCTTTGGAGAAAGATCTGTTCATATATTTTGCCCATTTATTGACTGAATTATTTGTTTTTTGGGAGTTGAGTTTGAAAAGTTCTTTATATATCTTGGATACTAGCCCATTATCTGTAATGTCATTTGCAAATATCTTCTCCCATTCTGTGGGCTGCCTCTTAGTTTTGTTGGTGGTTACCTTTGCTGTGCAAAAGCTTTTTGTTTTTATGAAGCCCCAAAAGTTCACTTTTGCTTTTGTTTCCCTTGCCTTTATAGACATGTCTTAAAAGAGGTTGCTGTGGCCAATGTTGAAGAGGTTACCACCTCTGTTCTCCTCAAGGATTTTGATGAATTCCTATCTCACATTTGGGTTTTTCACGTATTTTGAGTTTATTTTTGTGTATGGTGTAACAGAATGGTCCAGTTTCATTCTCCTGTTTGTGGCTGTCCAATCTTCCTAGCACCATTGATTGAAGAGATTTTTTTTTAGATTTGTTGAAGATTAGGTGACCACAGAGTTGAGGGTCCACTTCTGGGATCTCTGTTCTGTTCCACTGATCTATGTGTCCATTTGTCTGCCAATGCTGTGCTGTCTTGGTGATCAAAGCTTTGTAATATAGCTTGAAATCAGGTATTGTAATGCCTCCAGCTTTGATTTTCTTTTTCAACAATCCTCTGGCAATTCAGGATCTTTCCTGTTTCCATAAAATATTTATGATTGCTTGTTCCAGCTGTCTGAAAAAATGGCAACAGTGTTTTGATAGAGATTGCCCTGAAAGTTTACATTACTTTGGGCAACATAGATATTTTCACACTATTTAGTCTTCCAATCTATGAACATGGAATATTTTTCCATTTCTTTGTGTCTTCCTCAATTTTTTCATAAGTGCTCTGCAGTTTCAAGAGTATAGATATTTTACCTATTTGTTTAGGTTTATTCCTAGGTATCTTATAGTTTTTGGTGCTATCATAAATGAAATCAATTGCTTATTTCTCTTTCTTCAATTACATTGTTAGTGTATAGAAATGCAACTGATTTCTCTGCATTGATTTTGTATCCTGTAATATTGCTTAATCTCTATATGAGTTCTAGTAATTTTGGAGCAGTCGTTCAGTTTGCCATATAGTACCATGTCATCTGAAAAGAGAGAGTTTGACCTCTTCTTTGTCAATTTAAATGCCTTTTATTTCTTTTTGTTGTCTGATTTTTGAGGCTAGAACTTCAAATACTATGTTGAACAGCAGTGGTGATGGTGAGCATCCCTATTATGTTTCTGTTCTTAAGGGAAAAGCTTTCAGCTTTTCCCCATTGAGAATGATATTCACTGTGGACTTTTTATAGATGGCTTTTATTATACTGAAGTATGTTACTTCTATCCCTACACTCTGAAAGAGGTATTTTTTTTTTCAGCATAACAGTATTCCTTGTTTTTGCACCACACCCAGTGCTCCATGCGATCCATGCTCTCTCTAATACCTACCACCCGGTTCCCCCAACCTCCCTTCCCCTGCCACTTCAAACCCCTCAGATTGTTTTTCAGAGTCCATTGTCTCTCATGGTTCACCTCCCCTTCCAATTTCCCCCAACTCCCTTCTCCTCTCTAACTCCCCTTGTCCTCCATGTTATTTGTTATGCTCCACAAATAAGTGAAACCATAGGATAATTGACTCTCTTTGAAAAAAAATTTAATCAGGAAAGGATGCTGTACTTTCTCAAATGCTTTTTCTGCATCAGTTGAAATGATCATATGGTTCTTGTCTTTTCTTTTATTAATGTGCTCTATCACACTGATTGCTTTGTGAATATTGAACTACCTTTGCATCCCAGGAATAAATCCCACCTGGATAATCCTTTTAATGTATGGTTGGGTCCTATTGGCTAAGATCTTAAGTACTGTGACATCCCTGTTCATCAGGGATGTTGGGCTGTAATTCCCATTTTGATGGGCTCTTTTCCTGGTTTTGGGATCAAGGTAAGACTGGTCTCACAGAATAAGTTTGGAAGTTTTTCTTCTGTTTCTATTTTTGGAACCAGCTTCAGTAGAATAGGTGAGATTTCTTCCTTAAATGTTCAGTAGAATTCCCCTGGGAATTCTTTCCAGATGGGAAGCCATCTGGCCATGGAATTTTGTGTTTTGGGAGGTTTTTGATTACTGCTTCAATTTTGTTACTCTATGTTGGTCTATTCAGATTGTCTGTTTCTTCCTGTTTCAGTCTTGGATATTTTTAGGTTTCCAGAATGCATCCATTTCTTCTAGGTTGCTTAATTTTTTGGTGAATAGTTACTGGTAATAATTTCTAATAATTGTTTCTATTTACTTGGTGTTAGTCAAGATCTCACCACTTTCATTCATGATTTTATTAATTTGGGTCTTTTTCTTATCATTGGGTAAGTCTAGCCATCAGTTTATTTATCTTATTAATTTTTTCAAAGAACTAGCTTCCAGTTTCATTGATATGTTCTACTGTTCTCTGGTTTCTATTTCACTGATCTTTGCTCTGACCTTTATTATTTATCTTCTCCTGCTTGGCTTGGGTTTTATTTGCTCTTCTTTCTCCAGCTCCTTTAGGTTTAAGTTTAGCTTGTGCATTTGGGATTTTTCTAATTTTCTGAGAGAGGCTTGGATGGTTATCTATTTACCCCTTAGGACAGCCCTACAGTGTCCAATGTGTTTTGGATAATGTGTTTTCATTCTCATTAGTTTCAATGAATTGTTTAAGTTCTTCATTAATTTCCTGGTTGACCCAATCATTCTTTAGCAGGATGCTCTTTAACCTCCAAGTGTTTGAATTCCTTACATTTTTTTCCCCTTGTGATTGAGTTCCAGTTTCTAAGCATTGTGGTCTGATAACATTCAGGGAATAACCTTATTCATTTGGTTGATACTGGAATATTTGATGGTGGCATTAATCTCAGTCTGTTCCCATGGCCTTCTAGCAGTTTATCCTTATCCTGCTCAGCTTCCTTCCTTTCTATCATCTTATATTCTAGATCATTTACTCTCTCTTCTTCCTCATTTATTTTGGCTATTAGAGTATCCAGTTTAGATTGCACTTCATTTGTAACATTTTTAAGTTTGGCCTGATTAGGTTTCATTCCTGCCCTTAGAGATTCTATATTGTTAGTAATGCTTTTGTCAACCCTAGCTATTAACTTCTTAATTGTTATCCTGAAGTCTATCTCTCCCATCTTTCTTATAGCCATGTCCATTAGATCTGTGGCAGGGAACATTGTCTCTGGTTCTTTTCTTTGTTAGGAGTTTCTCTCCTAGTCATTCTGTAGAGGGATGGTTGAGAGAATGTACAGAGTCCAAAATATCAACCCTGACCCAAGCAAAATGCACATATGAAAAAATCCAAAGTGGTTGAAAGCTACCAGATAAACCATCAAAATTAAGATGATTTAAAACAACAACAACAGTAACAATAATAACAATAATAACTTTTTTTTTTAAAGGAAGAAAAGAAAAGGAGAGAGCGTGGTGATAGAGATTATAATCTCTCAGAGTGAATACAACAGGGTGATCTGTCTGTTCCTGCTTGATAAATGGTCTCTGTGTTAAAAGAGACCCAAAATTGCAAAAAATAAGAATTTACATATCTATCAAGATAAATTGTATAGAGTGAAAAGTGGGATAATATGGGGTATAAATCTATAAAACATATATGTGGAAAAGAAAATAGAAGTTAAGTGATTTACCAGCACAGGTTGGGAAATACAAATCTATTTGAAATGGGAGTAGGTTTAACAAAAAAAAAAAAAAAAAAAA
>NC_081557.1:72179275-72202210 GCF_022355385.1 Mustela nigripes | reverse complement strand
GTAAACCTGGTGATTCACAGACCTGTACCCCTGGGGATAAAAATATATGTTTATAAAAAATAAAAAATTAAAAAAAAAGAATAAAGAAAAAAAATAAACAGGTTACTAACAGTTTATGAATAACTATGACAACAGTTATTTAAGAAATCAATAACTAGAGGAGTCCAAGATGCAGAGGAATGGAGACCTGAATTTCATCTGTTCCCAGAAATTCAGCTAGTTAGCTATCAAACTACTCTGCACATCTGAGAACTCAACTGTAGATCAAAGAAAAGAATAATTACAATTCTACACAGACACTAGCAACAATTTTCAACAAGATATAAGGTTCAAAGTGAATCAGAAGCAATATGTGGGAAAATATACTGGGGGAGGAGGGAGCCTCCATCAGCCAGCTAGCACAAAGTGATAGAGAACAAAATTGGAATATTTAGAAGTCTGCTCTAATAAGGGAAATCATTCAGGCAGCTAAACAGGAAGTGGAGCCCTCAGAACAATGTGGCCTCAAGATACTTGGGGTTACAGGAAGACCCGGGGTCCCTGAGTATACCAGGTATCAGAACAGGAAAACTGGCCACAAAGGGTGAGCCTAAGAGCAAGCTCTCAACTTGGGCTTGCCATAAACTGTGATCCATGGCACATTTGGGCTATTGATCTTTGAGTAGGGGCCCAGCAAGTGGCAGAACCCAGGATAGACAACTTCCTCTCCTGGGAGGAGTGACACTGGAGCATGCTGCAGGAGCTTGCTGGGTTTGGAGACGCCAAAATGGGTCATGTGCCTGAGATAGAAATGCTTGGTTGCACGCCTGGCGAGCATGGAGTGTTGCTGGAGAGCAGGGAGACCAAAGTGATTGATTTCTTTCTCTGAGCGCTCATTGAGGATGTGGGCCCCAAACTTTCAGCTCAGGGGCCAGAGACTGGGAAGACGACATTTTCTTTCTTTTTTTTTTTTTTTAATTTTTATTTTTATCATTAGACTCTTTATTCCCACTGACAGTATTTACAAGAGATTGACACGCTATCATATAACATAATTAAATAGCTAACCAGAATACAGAGTTATGAAATAAAATATTGGGAGGGAGACAAACCATAAGTGACTCTTAATCTCACAAAACAAACTGAGGGTTGCTGGGGGAAGGGGTTTGGGAGAAGGGGGGTGGGGTTATGGACATTGGGGAGGGTATGTGCCCCGGTGAGCGCCGTGAAGTGTGTAAACCTGGCGACCCACAGAACTGTACCCCTGGGGATAAAAATATATGTTTACAAAAAAATAAAATATAAAACAGTTTTAAAACTTCAGTAGAACTAAACTTTTTTTAAAAAATTTTTGCAAATAAAGTACTATTTGAAATTATCACTGGTCTTAATGTTTTTTTTTGTTTTTTTTTTTTTTTTTTGACATTTTAACAATGTTTATTCTTCTGATCCAAGAGCATGGAATGGTCTTCCATCTTTTTATGTCTTCTTCAATTTTTTTTTTTTTCAGAAAGGATTTATATATATTTTTATTTTTATTTATTTTTTTTGCCTTAATTTTTTTTAATATAATTTTTTTATTTTTTATAAACATATATTTCTATCCCCAGGGGTACAGGTCTGTGAATCACCAGGTTTACACACTTCACAGCACTCACCAAAACACATACCCTCCCCAATGTCCACAATACCACCCCCTTCTCCCAAACCCCCTCCCCCCAGCAACCCTCAGTCTGTTTTGTGAGATTAAGAGTCACTTATGGTTTGTCTCCCTCCCAATCCCATCTTGTTTCATTGATTCTTCTCCTACCCACTTAAGCCCCCATGTTGCATCACCACTTCCTCATATCAGGGAGATCATATGATAGTTGTCTTTCTCTGCTTGACTTATTTCGCTAAGCATGATACGCTCTAGTTCCATCCATGTTGTCGCAAATGGCAAGATTTCATTTCTTTTGATGGCTGCATAGTATTCCATTGTGTATATATACCACATCTTCTTGATCCATTCATCTGTTGACGGACATCTAGGTTCTTTCCATAGTTTGGCTATTGTGGACATTGCTGCTATAAACATTCGGGGGCACGTGCCCCTTTGGATCACTATGTTTGTATCTTTAGGGTAAATACCCAGTAGTGCAATTGCTGGGTCATAGGGCAGTTCTATTTTCAACATTTTGAGGAACCTCCATGCTGTTTTCCATAGTGGTTGCACCAGCTTGCATTCCCACCAACAGTGTAGGAGAGTTCCCCTTTCTCCGCATCCTCGCCAGCATCTGTCAATTCCTGACTTGTTGATTTTAGCCGTTCTGACTGGTGTGAGGTGATATCTCATTGTGGTTTTGATTTGTATTTCCCTGATGCCGAGTGATATGGAGCACTTTTTCATGTGTCTGTTGGCCATCTGGATGTCTTCTTTGCAGAAATGTACCTGTTTAATTTAAATTTTATCAAATATTTATGTAATTATGAAGGAAATGCATGCTCAAAATGATGTTTTTGTAAAAAAAAGAATTAGGGAAAAGTAATTGCTTATTAAAACTGTGGTTTATATTCTCGTAGTCCTCTTGGTTATTTATGCTTGCAATATTTTTTTAAAGATTCAGAAAGAAGAAATTTAATGTATTACTTAGAATTTCATCATTGGTAAATATAAAGCATAAATAATACTGGTGATTAATTGGACTTATAAATTTTATCTTATAACATATATTATTATATTTACCTGCTTATATTTGCATACCTGTTGGGATATAGACTTTTTAAATTTCAATTCCAATATAGTTAACATCCAGTGTTATTATTAATTTCAGGTGTACAATAAAGTGATTCAACAATTCCGTACATCAGCCAGTGCTCATCACAAGTGCTGTCCTTAATCCCCATTACCTATTTCACCCCCCAACCTGCCCTCTAGTAACCATCAATTTATTTTCAATAGTTAAGAGTTTGTTTCTAGGCTTGTCACTCTCTTTTCCCCCTCGCTCTTTGTTTTGTTTCTTAAATGCCACATATGACTGAAATCATATGGTATTTGTCTTTCTCTCACTGACTTATTTTGCTTAACATTATGCTCTGTAGCTCCATCCTTCCATTACAAATAACCCAGTTTCATTATTTTATAAGGCTGAATAATATTCCTTCTTTTTTGAAGATTTTATTTATTTATTTGACAGAGAGACACAGTGAGAGAGGAAACACAAACAGGGGGAGTGGGGTAGGAGAAACAGGCTTCCCACCAAGCAGGAAGCCTGATGTAGGGATCAATCCCAGGACCCTGGGATCACAACCTAAGCCAAAGTCAGGTGCTTAATGACTGAGCCACCCAGGTGCCCTGGCTGAATAATATTCTACTGTGTATATATATACCACCTCTTCTTTATCCATTCATTCATTGATGGACACTTGGGCTGTTTCTGTAATCTGACTATTGTGAATAATGCTGCTATAAACATAGGGGTGCATATATATTTTTGAATTAGTGTTTTTGGATTTTTTGGATAAATACCTGGTAGTGTGACTATTGGATCAGATGGTAGTTCTGCTTTTAAATTTTTGAGTAACCTTCAAACTGTTTTCCACAGTGATTCCACTAGTTTGCATTCCACCAACAGTGTATGCTTTCACATCCTTGCCAACAACCATTGTCTCTTTTGTTGTTGAGTTTAGTCATTATGCCAGGTGTAAGGTAATGTCTCATTGTATTTCTTTCTAAAAGATTTATTTATTTGTTTATTTATTTTAGAGAAAGACTGTTTGCATAACCAGGGGGAGGGGAAAGGAGAGGGGGTGAGAATCTCAAGAAGACTCCCTGCTGAGCTCAGAGCTGACAGGGGGTTTGATCGCGCTATTTTGAAATCATGATGTGGGCAGAAATAAGAGTCCATGATTAACCGACTGAGTCACTGAGGCCTTCATTGTAGTTTTGATTTGTATTTTCCAAATAATGAGTGTTGCCGGACATCTTTTGATATATCTGTTGGCCATCTGGATGTCTTGTTTGGAGAAACTTTTGTTCATGTCTTCTGCCCATTTTTAAATTGGATTATTACTATTATTTTTGGTGTTGAGTTATATCAGTTCTGTATATATTTTGGATACAAACCCTCTATCAGAAAATGCAATTTATAAATATCTTTTCCCATTCTCTATATTGCCTTTTAGTTTTATTTATTCTTTGTAGTACATAAGCTTTATATTTTGATGTAGTCCCTATATATATATATATATTTTCTTAAGATTTTGTTTATTTATTTGACAGAGAGAGAGATCACAAGCAGTCAGAGAAGCCGGCAGAGAGAGGAGGAAGAAGGCTCCCTGTTGAGCAGAGAGCCCAATGTGGGGCTTGATCCCAGGACCCTGAGATCATGACCTGAGCCAAAGGCAGAGGCTTAACCCACTGAGCCACTCAGGTGCCCCGTCCCAATATTTTATTTGTGCTTTTGTTTCCCTTGACTAAGGAGACAAGTCAAGAAAAATATTACTACGGTTAATGTCAGAGACCTTACTGTCTATAATCTCTTCTAAAATTTTTATGATTTCAGGTCTTACACTTAGGTCTTTAATCCATTTTTAATTTATTCTTGTGAATGGTATAAGCTGGTGGTCCAGCTTCATTCTTTTCATATAGCTAATATTCAAAAAAGCATTCATTGAAGATACTATCTTTTTCCCATTGGATATTGTTTCCTGCTTCATCAAAGATCAAGTAAGCATATAATTATGGATTTATTTCTGGATTTTCTATTCTGTTCCATTGATCTTTTGTCTATTTTTCTGCCAGTAACATACTGTCTTGATGACTACAATCTTGAAGATTGGAATTATGATACCTCCAACTTTACTTTTCTTTCCTTCTCTCTTTCTTTCTCTTTCTCTCTTTCCCTCTCTCTTTCTCTTTCCCTCTTTCTTTCTTCTTCAAAATTGCTTTGGTTATTAGCAGCCTTTTGTAGTTCCATGTGAATTTTAGGGTTATTTTTTTCCAGTTCTGTGAAAAACACTGTTAGTACTTTCATAGGGATTACATTAAAACTGTGGATTGTTTTGGGTAGTATAGATACTTTAAAAATAATTTTCCTTCCATCCCATAAGCATGGAATGTCTTTCCCTTTCCTTGTGTCATCAATTTCTTTCATTAGTGTTTTATAGTTTTCAGAGTAGAGATATTTTACTTCTTTGGTTAGGTTTATTACTAAGTGTCATTATTTGGGGGTACAATTGTAAATGGAATTATTTCCTTAATTTATCTTTTTACTGCTTTATTGTGTACAGAATGCAACAGATTTCTTTTGATTTTGCAACCTGTAAACTTACTGAATTCATTTACCAGTTCTAGTGGTGGAGTCTTTCAGGTTTTCTATATACAGCATCATGCTATCTGCAAATAGTGAAACTTTTACTTCTTCCTTACAAATTTGAATGTTGTATTTATTTTTCTCATTGGATTTCTATCGCTATGACTGCCAGTATTATGTTGAATAAAAATAGTGAGAGTGGACACCCTTGTCTTGTTCCTGGCTGTAGAGGAAAAGCTCTCTTTTCCCCATTGAGTATGATGTTTGCTGTGGTTTTTTTATAGAATATCTTTAATTATGTTGAGTTATGTTCCCTCTAAACCTACTTTGTGGAGGGTTTTTATTATGAACGGATGTTGTACTTTGTCAATTTTTTTTCCTGTCTGTTAAAATGATCATATGATTTTTATTATTTCTTTTTTTTTTAATGTGATATATCACATTGATTCATTTGTGAATATTGAACCACACTTGTAACCAGGAATAAACCCCATTTGATCATGGTAGAAATTCTTTTAATGTAGTGTTGGATTTGGTTTAGTGGTTTTTTGTTGAGGATTTTTGCATTAACGTTTATTAGAGATTCTGACATGTAGGTCTTATATTAGTGGTGTCTTTTTCTGGTTTTGGTGTCAGTGTAATACTAATCTCATAGAGTAGATTTGCAAATTTTCCTTCTTCTATTTTTTGGAATAGTATGAGAATCCATACTAACTCTTTTTAAAGGCTTTGGTAAATTCACCTGTGAAGCTCTTTAGTCCTGGATATTGTTGGGATTTTTTGTTTAATGATTCAATCTCCTTGCTGGGAATCGGTCTGTTCAAATTTTATATTTTTTCCTATTTCACTTTTATAAATTACATATTTCTAGAAATGTATCCATTCCTTCCAGGTTGTCTAACTTATTGGTAGATTTATTCATAGTATCCTCTTACAATTGTGTTTCTGTGATGTTGGTTGTTATTTCTCTTCTTTATCAATTTCATTTATTTTTGACCTTTCTTATGATTCTGGATAAAGGTTAATCAATTTTGTTGATCTTTTCAAAGAACCAACTCCTATTGATATTGATTATTTTTTCTTTTTAGTTTCTATGTATTTTTTCTACTCTAATCTTTATTATTGCCTTCCTTCCACTGTTTTTCAAGATTTGTTTATTGTGCGTTGTTTAATTCTTTAGGTGTAAGGTTAGGTTGTTTATTTGAGATTCTTTTGGGTTCTTGAGGTAGCCCTATATGGCTATATAAACTTCCCTCTTAGAACCACTAAGAACCACTTACAACCACTTTTGCTTCATCCCCCAAATTTTAGACTGCTGGGTTTTTATTTTCATGTACATTTTTATTTCTTCTTTTATTTCCTTATTGGCCCATTCCTTGTATATTGGCACATTATTTAATCTCCCTGTACTTATGCTGTTTCTATATTTTTTTTCTTGTGATTGTATCTGGATTCAGTGTTGTGGTCAGAAAAGATGAATGATGTGACCTTGATCTTTTTAATTTATTTGGATTTGTTTTGTGGCTTAATATGTGATCTATTCTAGAGAATGTTTCACGTGCACTTGAAAAGAATGTGTTGTGCTGTTTTAGCATGGAATATTCTGAATATATCTCAAAATCATCTGGTCCATTGTATCACTCAAAGTCGCTGTTTCCTTTGGTTCCCTGTTTGGATCATCTGTCCAACAATGTAAGTGGAGCGTTAAGTCCTCTACTATTATTGAATTACTATTATTTAGCTCCTTTATGCTCTTTTGTATTTGTTATGCATTTGAATGCTCCCATTGTGGGAGCATAAATACTTACAGTTGCTGTATCTTCTTATTGGATTCTCCCCTTTATTAATATATGTCCTTTTTAAAATCTTATTTTATGGTCTATTTTAAAGTCTATTTTATCTGATATAAGTATTGAAACTGGCTTTCTTTTGACATCCATTTGCATGGTAAACTTTTCTTCATCTGCTTACTTTCAATCTGGAGGAGATTTAGGTTTGAAATGAATCTCTTATAGGCAGCAGTTAGATGGGTCTTGCTTTTTTTTTTTATTTCACTCCATCAACTTCTGTCTTTTGACTGGATCTTTTAGTCCTTTTAGATTCAAAGTAATTATTGATAGATATGTATATATGGCCATTTTGTTACTTGTTTTGTGATTGTTTTTGTAGTTTTCTCTGATCCTTTCTTCTATTTCACTCATTCTTTTTTGCTGATTTTTATTAGTGAAATACTTGGATTTCTGACTACTTTTTTAGTATCTATTAATGATTTTTGATTTGTGGTTACCATTTGGCTTGTATGTAACATCTTCTACATGTAACAGTTTATATAAAGTTGATGGCCACTTAAGTTCAACCCATTTTTTACTGCTCTCCTCTCTATGTTTTAAGTATTTTTGTCATATTTTATATCATTTTATTTTGTAAATCTTTTTACTTTTACAGAAATATTTTTATTGCTTTTGTGTTTCCTTCTTTTCATACTTGCACTTATGTTCTTTCCTTTCCATTCAAAGAATCTTTTTTAATATTTCCTGAATGGCTAGTTTAACGGTCAAGGACTCCTTTAGCTCTTCTTTCTCTGAGAGACCCTTTATCTATCCTTCTATTCTGATTTATAGCCTTGCTTGATAGAGTATTCTTGGGTGTAGATTTTTCCTCTCAGCACTCTGAATATATTATGCCACTCACTTCCGGCTTTCAAGGTTTCTGCTGGGAAAAAAAAAAAAAAAAATCTGCTTATTTTCTAATGGGGTTTCCCTTATTTCCTCTCTCTTGCTGCTTTTGAAATTCTTTCATTATCACTAATGTTTTTTTCATTTTGATTATTATGTGTCCTAATATGGATCTCTTTTGGTTGATTTTATTGGGGAGATTTCTGCATTTCCTGGATATGCGTATTTGTTTGTTTGTTTGTTTTCCTCAGATTAGGGAAAGTTTTCAGCTATTATTTCTCCAAATAAATGTTCTGTCCCCTTTTCTCTCTCTTCTCCTTCTGGGATCCCTTTAATAAGAATGTTGATATGCTTGATGGAGTCACTGAGTCCCCTAAGTCTATCCGCATTTTGTAAAATTCTTTTTTTCTCTCATTTGTTCAGCTTGATTACTCTCCATTTCTCTGTCTCCTTATTCATTATCCTCTGTTCTTCCAGTCTGCTATTTTATTCCATCAAATATCTTCTTAATTGCATATGATGTGTTCTTCATCTCTAATTGGTTCTTTTTTTTTCTGATTGGTTCTTTTTTTTAATCAATGTGTTAAGTCATCTCACTGATGTCTACCACTATTTTCTCAAACACAGTAGGTAACTTTATGATCATTATTTTAAATTTTCTCTCAGTCATTTTATTTATATCTGTTTTGTTTAGGTCTTTTGCTGTGGTTTTGTTTATTTATTTATTTATTTTTAAATTTGTGACATACTCATCTGTGTCCTTTCAACTAGGTAGCACTGGTCATTCTCCACAGGGTAGAGACTTGGGTTGGCTGGGGCCACTCTACAAAGCATGCAAGGATAAGTGGGGGCATGGTCCTGCAAGTTGTAGGTCCTTATTCTCCTTCACTAACTGTGGAGACCAGGCCAGTCAGAGCCACTTTGCCCAGCACATATGGGAAAGGTGCGCTTTTTAATGAGGTGTACCTGTCCTCTACAGGAGATTTAGAGATGCATTGTTGGCAATGTTTGTGCAGGTTTTCTGTAGGAGGGAATCTGCAGAATAGGGGTCTAGACAGGTCTGGCTAAGAAGGACAGAGTTTGGTAAAAGAAAGTTAGATAGTGAGTGCCTGGGCTGTGCTTGTTCTCGCAGGTGGCTTTGTGCTTAGGATGAGGGGCAGGGAGAGAAATGACACCTGCCAACTCCTTTGTTTCTGGAGAAGCCCCTCAGTGAACTCTGAGATTAGAAACTAACTCTCTTTTAGCCCCAGGCACCTTTCAAACTGCTGCTTTGATAGTGCTGCCCATACTATCTGTATGGGCTGTTTTCTTTGCTATCTTTGCTATCTCTTTAAGGGCAGGGGCTTGGCTTCTTTTTATTTTTTTAAGCATTCAATTTTATTAATTTTGTCATATGTGTATATCCATTAAACTATCACCACAATCAAGGTATTGAACATATCTAACACCACAAATGCCCTTTATGCCTCTTGGTTTTCCATTTCTTTTTCCAAACCACTCCACTGAGGCAACCACTGATCAGAGCTGAGACAGCTGATTTTTAAAGTTCTAGGATTTAAGTCCTTCTGGTTGTAAGAACTCATGAAATTCAGCCCCTCTAATTTTCAAAGCGAAATGGTATGGAGATTTTTTTGTGTGCTAGTCAGTTTCTTGCCTCTCTCTACACTTGCAGATCCTTCCCTTAGGTGGTTAGACTCACAGGGTTTAATATTCCATTTTCTTTGCCCTTGCTACATTTTTCAATGTGATTTCTTTTTATGCATTTAGTTGTTGAGTTTATTTGATCAGTTTATGGGTCCTTTCTGGGTTGTTTGCTCTGGCACAGGGTTATCTACTTGTATCCATGACATGAAGTGAGTTTGAGAGCCTCCTACTCCACCATCTTCCCAAGAAGTCTCTGGGATACAGATTTTAAAGCAGGAGTGACAGGATGAAAGACAACATTTATACTATTTCCCTTTAGACAATGAATATGCTTTATTTCAACAACTCGTGAAATTTTTAGTTCAATCTCATCTGTCATGAAATTCGTTTTCCTAATAAATTTTCATCTTTATTAATATCTCTATAAATTTATCTCCTTTTAGTATATTCCTCACTGACCTATAACATTTCCAAGGACTACACTAAAATCCATGCTATCTCACTGGAGGACACTTTCATTTGCTATTAACATGCATTGGTATTTTGGTTGTTCTTTTTTCCCCCCATTATTTTCACTAATACAATTATTTAACTCTTTTTTTTTATTTGTTTGTTTGTTTTGGGTGTGAAATTTAATGATTTGTTACTTACACATAAAACCCAGTGTTCATCTATCACATTAAGTGTCCTCCTTTAATACTCATCACTCATTTACCCCAATCCTACCCACCTCCTCTCCATCAACACTCAGTTTGTTCTCTACAGTTAAGAGTCTCTTATGGTTTGCCTCCCTCTTTTCTTTCTCCTTCCCTTATGTTCATTTGTTTTGTTTTATAAATTTCACATATGAGTGAAATCTTCTGGTATATGCCTTTGACTGATTTGTTTCACTTAGCATAATATACTCTAGCTCCAAATCATTGGAAATGGCAAAATTTCATTATTTTTGAAGGCTGAATGATATTTTATGTATATATATATATATATATATAAAATTTATAATTCATCCTCTTCAATATTTCTTGCAGAACTGGCTGAATGGTCACAAACTTCTTTAGTTTTTGTTTGTCTGGGAAACTCTATCTCTCCTATTTTGAGTGAAAGTCTTGCTGGATAAAGTATTTTTGGTTGCATATTTTTCCCATTCAGCATGTTGAATATTCCTGCCACTCTCTTCTGACTTGCCAAATTTTTGTGGAGAGATTTGCAGCTAACCTTGCCATCTTCCTTGTAGGTTAGGGATCTCTCTCTCTCTTTCTTTTTTCTATCTCTCTCTTTTTTTTTTCCTTTTTCTTTTCCCCTGCTGCTTTCAGGATATTTTCTTTATCTTTGTATTTTGCAAATTTTGCTAAGCTATATTTTTGTACTGGCCTGTTTTTGTTGATTTTGATGGGAATTTTCTGTGCCTCCTGGATTTGCATGTGTTTCCTTCCCTGATTTGGAAAATTTTTGGCCATAATTTGTTCAAATAATCCTGATCCTTTTTACCTCCCTTCTGCTTCTGGGACTTATATAATACAAATGTTATTATACTTTATGGTGACACTGAGTTCCCTTAGTCTACATTCATGATCCAGTATTCCTCTTTTCCTTTTCTTTTCAGTTTCATAATCTTCCACAATTTTATCTTCTGTATCACTGATTTGTTGTTCTGCTTTTTTCATCTTTGTGGTCATTTTATATAGTTTTGCATCTCAGTTATAGCATTTTTTATTTCAGCCTTACTGGTTTTTAGGTCTTTTATCTCTTTAGTAAATGACTCCCTGGTATCTTCTATGGTTTTCTCAACCCCAGCTAGTATCCTTATGATTGTTGTTTTAAATTGTGGTTCAGACATATTACTTACATCATTTTTTTGTAAACCTCCCTGACTATGACCTCTTCTTGTTTCTTAAGTTCTTCCATCTTGGCATTTTGTCTAGGTCTCTGCCTTCTCTGTGTTAGGGAAGCCCATTATATTTCCTGCTCCTGAGAGTAATGGCTATATAAAGAAGTGGTCACATACTGTCCAGGGCCTGACTCTTCAGGAAGTGTTTCTGCTGTATGCTGTGTCTATCTGCTTTGTATTTTGTTTGCTCTTTCCCTCAGATCAGTCCTCTGCAGAGTTTCCTTGCCTGCAGTGGTAAGTATTTGGACCTTGTCCAATGTGTAGTGAGTTTAAATAATAAAGTGTATTTTGTTCTGCTTATTAAAAGAAGCTAGATCTTATTTTGCCTAGAGCTGAAACTCTACAGCATTAAATGGTCAATAGACTTGTGGGTGTGAGGGGTTAATGCTATTCTTCTGGGGGAAAGGCCTGCTGCTTTTCTAATTCTTAGGGACATTTGCTCTAGTAAAGAAGCAAATGCAGTGTACAGTGGGTGGGACATGTTATATGTGGTCTAAGCCTCCTCTGTGGATGCTGTGTTGCTTATTGCTATTAGCCCCTACTGATGGGTGAGGGTAAAAATGGCATCAGATGGCCCTCTCATCCCCAGAGAGAGAGTTTGACTTGTAGTTATTCTGGAAGCCCTCATAGAAGAGTGAACAATGCTCCCTCAGTTGTCTCAGCCTTCCCTCAGATTCCTGCCTTCAGCCTGTCTATGTCTGAGACATCTGCCCACCTGGCAGTGCAGTGTTCCAATGTGTTGTCTGAGATGCACCATCTGGGTTTCAAAACTAAATTTTAGGGACCTGGTGCAGCATGGACCTGTGATGATCCTCTGGAGGAGGCTGTTGCTGCACTGGAGCCCATGCTGTTTTGTTCCAGAAAGGCAGTTGCATGAGTGTACAGGGCTTGGAAATTATGTGCATCAAAAAGCTGGTGTCCAGGGCACCTGGGTGGCTCAGTAGGTTAAACCTCTGCCTTCAGCTTGGTAGTGATCTCATGATCTCGGGGTCCTGGGATTGAACCCCACACCAGGCTTGCTGCTCAGCAGGGAACCTGCTTCCCCCTCTCTCTCTCTGCCTGCCTCTCTGCCTACTTGTGATCTCTATCTCTGTCAAGTAAATAAGTAAAATATTAAAAAAATAAATAAATAAAAGTTGGTGTCCAGGTTACCTGCCCTCAGGAGCTGCCTGTGCTCCTAACCTAATGAACAGGGCAACTTGATGGCACCCATTGGCAATTTTGTCCCAGGAGAGGCAATGCCACCTCTCCCAAATGGACTCCAAGAAAGAGATTATCTCTCCCAGTGTGACTAAGGAGATCCTCAGACCACATTGTCTGGTCCGGGGTCTCTGCCCTTCTTTACAAAAGTGTCTCTACACCCACCAGGCTCCACCCCCATGATGGCACAGACTTCTGAAACTTCAGACTTTGAGCTCACTGCTTATAAAAACTTGTGCTGGGGCGCCTGGGTGGCTCAGTGGGTTAAGCCTCTGCCTTCGGCTCAGGTCATGATCCCAGGGTCCTGGGATGGAGCCTCACATAGGGCTCTCTGCTCAGCAGGGAGCCTGCTTCCCCCTCTCTCTCTGCCTGCTTCTCTGCCTACTTGTGATCTCTCTGTCAAATAAATAAATAAAAATCTTTAAAAAAAAAAACAAAAAACCAACAACAAAAAAAGCCTTGTGCTTACCAGCCCCTCTCATTTACACCACCAATGGTTTGGGAGAAGTGTTTTTCTTGTGCAGTTCCCTAAATCCTGCTCTCTCATGCTTTCTGCCTCACTCTTCTCTCCCTGATCAGGGCTCCCTCCCCATACAGCACTGGTGATTCTTTTCTCCCCTAAATCATGTCTCCACACTTCTTACCTTCCACAATGTGGCCTCTTTTCTATCTCTGGTTATGCAGTTTGTTTTCTCAGTACTTAGATCAATTTCCTGGGTGTTCAGAATGATTTGATATTTAGCTATGTTCCACAAGCGAAGCAAGCATGACGTTCTCCTACCACTCCATCATCTTAACTCCTCTTTTGCAATTATTAAACTCTTGATTTAGTATATTTTGACCATCATCCCATACTATGACTTACGTTCACATATACATATGCCTAAAATATAAACATGCTAAACATTTGCAAGTATAAAGTATAAATATATATACTCAAAATTACTTAGTATGGAATTCATATTTTTATTAAACTACCTCAGTGTACAAAACTTTATTTATTGAATTTTGTATTTTATAACTCATTTAATTTTGAAAAACATCCACCTATATATTTCAAAATACCTCTGTGAAGTTAAAGGAAATAAATTTTTGTGTAGAGGATATAAAGATATAGATAAAAACATATAGATGATAGATAGTTAAGTAGACAGATAAGAGAGAGAGAGAGAGGTTCACTGGCTTTGTGCTGGGGCATAAAAAATAATCTGAAACATGCACATGACACAATCTGATATATAAAATGGCAATCCTCACAAAGAGTGACATGTAAAATAAATTACTCAGTAAATGCTTAAAGTGATCCACTCTAATAAATAAATAAATAAATAAAACTGCATTGCTCCAGACTAAGATTATAAAATGAAGTATTAAGTCTGTCAGTATTTCCTTTTTTTTGTTTGTTTGTTTGTTTTGTTTTGTGACCCTAGACAAAGAAGTTTCACAAGTCATTACCAGATCACACACTTGGAAGCCTTCCACGTCTACTTAGTTAACCATTTGATCAGCTTTGAGGGCAAAGGCAAGATAAACAGAGTTGTCAGAACAAAAACAAATCTACTGGGTTATGACTAGAACTATTTTTTTTTTTTACTAGAACTATTTTTAATCATTTTAGAAAAATAGTGTTTGAAGGAGTCTATTCTATTGTATGTTTAATTACAACATCTCTTTTTTGAGCCATATTTCTAAAAATAAAAATGACTATTAATCGTTGATTAGTTGTAAGTTTTATCATAATTGAAATCTAATGACCTAATCATTATGTTCCAAGTTCCAAGTTAATTGTTTAATATTTTTATGTCAATATGATAGAAGTCATAAATATTGTTTGTTTTATTATATTATAGCAATATTATGCTGATGGGTTTATAAAGAAGTATATAGAAATGGGTCAAAAATGCATGCTTCCCCCTTTCTAACCCTTCTTATGCAAATATCTAATGATTTTTATGACTCTAACTGAAATATTTTTTCAGTAATCCTTTTCTACCCTTATATTGTCAAATCTAAATGTTAATGCCCTCTTACAGTTTTGTCTTTTCTTTACATTTTTTCCATAATTAAAAATGTATAGATATTTAATTAAAAATCTAATTTTTATTTCTCACCAAATGATACATTTTTATGAGTAGAGAGGACAGTTTTTACTCTCTAATATACCCAGAGACAAAACACAGTGAGTCACACATGAAAAATAACCAATACATTTGTTGAATGACTATATCTCTGTTTATTTTCCTACAATGAAAATAAGAGATAAGTATAGTTTATTTCTGTAAAATATCCACTTCTGGAGAAGATGCTTATTACCATAACGATACTTTATATTTCTGACATATTTTCATTATAATATCGCCTTCACATTTCTCTTAAAGGAAAGGACTCTCAGAGTGGCTGGTGTGGGGGCTTAATGCAATGAGTGTCTCTTAATGTAACAAAATTCTCAAATTCTTGGTCAAGAGTGTGTCATAGAGAAAATGTCTTAAATCATTATTAATCAAATTCAGATTTGTATGAGTAAAATTTTCAGACGTTTTGGTATAAGATGAGTTAGGATAAAGCAATATGTAATAATAGGGAAAAGAAAAGAAAAGAAAAGAAAAAAAATTAGCTCAGCCTTAAAGTACAGGTATGTTTTAGTGAAATTAAGTTACATGTCCATGCATCAGTCAAGAGGAGTGCAAGGCTTTATGACCTGAATTTATTTTGATAGTGTAAGCCTTCAAATAGAATTATATAGAGATAACAAAAGTCTGACAAATAAGAGAGTTCAATTAGTTTTTCTTTCCTATATCTAGCATTTAAACAGGTCAGTATGGAGATTTTAGATTGCTTTATATAATCTGAAAAAGATAACCATATGTAGAACCAACAAGTCATTGACAAATAATTGAATGAGTTTATGTTATTGCATTCTTCCAAGTATATTTTAAATACTTTTTTTTTGTAAAATCACAGAGTACAATCTAATTTAATAAGATAAATTTTCTTTGGCCCTGCATTAAAATTAAGTCATTTTTTAGATTGTAATTTTGAATAAGACTGCAAAAATCAGCAGTTCTCTCTTTTGTTTCTGACAATAATTTATAAAGTAATAAGAAAAAGATAAATATTCAAAATAGTCAGGGTTTTTTAATAATATATATATATATATATATATATATATATATATATATATATATATATATGAGCAGCTAAATCCAAGACATCACAACTGGGGAGAAGATGCTTATGTTCTAAGGAAGAAAAGCTATAGAACCCTGGATAAAACATACTATAACTAAAAAGTTCAGTTGGAATATGAAAATACACTTTCCCAAAATAAGGAACCAAGTCAACTGTTCTTTAAAAACCCTTGTTTACAACAATGAAGAAAAAAAAAATCTATGTTACTGGTAACAGTAGTGAACCTGGCTCTGCCATTGAAAACAAGAAAAGGTGGGACTAGATATGGGCTTTCACAGAAATATTCTTACTGTGGTAGTAGAGTGAATTAGAAAGTTTTATTTATGGAAATAAGATCATGGTTTAGTGTTTTCCCTATTAGCAAGTATGAAATCAAAGCTAATTGTTTACACAGAATCTGGGATAATAAGAATAGTTCAATCTCTTCTGAAATGGTTCTTGGTAAATTCCTGAAATATTTCCATTTGAACTGAAGACCTTGTGAAATATCACCGTCATTTATGATGAATATTTACCAAAAAATAAAAAATACAAAAACAAAACCAAACAACAACAACCCAGGTCACAATCTAAACAGCTATGCAACATGAATTTAAAAAATGCAATTGTTTAGGTAGTGTTAGATTTGAATGGGAACAACAAAGACCTTGAAAACAATTACTTAAATAAAAGTGAATTTCTAAAATATGAACAAATTTAGAAGTGAGCACACATGCTCACATGACCACTCCAAAGCCATAAGAGACTCTAGGACTTTATCTTTGTGCAATTGGAGTACACAAAGAAAATTGAAAGTAAAAGTAAGAAACGTGCAAATATAGACAGAGGAGGATAGAGCAAAAAGCATAAAACAAAAGAAAGATAAAAAGAAAAGGCAGAAAGAAGGAAAGAAAGAGAAGAAAAGAAAGGAAAAGGCTTCCCATAGTACAGAAGTCAAGTGTAATAAGATTCAGAAGGATCAGTCCTACAACATAGGCCATAAATTTAATTGGTTTCAAAGAATAGGGGTACATGTGTGGCTCAGTTGGATCTGCCTCTAGCTTGGGTTGATCCCAGGGTCCTGGGATGGAGCCCTGCCTTGGGCTTTCTGCTCAGTGAGGAGCCTGCTTCACCTTCTCCCTGTCTGCCACTCCCCATGCTTGTGTGCTCTCTCTCTCTTCAAACAGACTCCCCACCAAGCGTGGAGGTCAACTTGGGGCTCAATCTCACAACCCATGAGATCATGAGCTGAGCTGAAACCAAGCATAAGATGTTTCCAAGACTGAGCCACTCCGAGGCCCCTTTCTTAGGTCCCTTTTCCAATCTGTCATAAGCAAGCCCTGTCAACCTATGCCTAAAAAGTGAGTCATTCTCAGTACTCCTGATCCAACCTCCCTCTATTCAAGGGGAGAGTCTAGAGCCAGGTGAATTCTCTATCCCTTCCCATGTAATAGTGGAAGTCTGGCTTATCCCAGTGTGTTCCTGTGGCCAACAAGTTTTTGGTCCATTCTCCAGAGAAGTATACCTCTGTTTTCAATAACTGCAGGATCCTGGCCATGAAAGAACTTCCTGCTGCCTATCCATAACCATCAGATGGCTTTTGGCTGGTACCATCACAAATTGTGGCAGGTCTGCCTGCTATCAGGTCAGGGAGTAGGATGTGAATAGGTTTTCCTTCTCTCCAGTAGCAGCTGATCTTCACCTAATATGAAACCAGGGTCTGATCTGGGACACAAAAATATTGCTTGCTCCTGCTATAGCAGGAGATAAATTTGCTTCTTATCAGAGAAAGGTTTGGGGCACCAGCAGGTTTCATGCCTATCTTTCACTAATGTAGGGCCTACAGTTGCTCTATCTTCCGATCTTGGTAAGCCTTACAACACCACCAAAAGTATCTCTACAAGGTCTTCCGACTTTCCTCTAAGTTATTTTTTGCTTGTTTTTGTTTTCATTTTATGAGAATCCTGTGGCTGCTTGTGGAAAAAAGCTAGTGAGTGCAGCAGACTCCTCTTCTTTTTCAAACTCCCAGGAATGCTAATCTGTTACTCTAACCTAATTTATACTTTAAGAACTTATTAACATATTAGTTGTTTTCTCCCTACCCCTATCAAAAACATACTACATTAGAACTCAGATGACAAACTCAAGGATGCCCACATCCCAATCACCAGAAACTGTGAATATGTTATGTTACATGTTAAGGAGGAACTGTGATGAAAATTGAATTAAAGTTGTTGATCAACTGACTCTGAGAAGCAGAATCTATCCTAGATTACCCAGGTGACTTCACTGTAATTGTATGGTCCTTATAAGTGGGAAAGAGAAGTAGAAGAGACAGAGAGAGATATGCAATGAAAGACTTAACTGGCCATTGCTGGTAATGAAAATTGGAAGGGGATATGAATTAAGAAATACAAGCCTCTGGAAACTGGAAAAAGAGAGAAGAAAGAAAGAAGGAAAGAAAGAAAGAAAGAAAGAGAACTTATTATCTTCTAGTGCTCCTGGGAGGAAACATGGCACATGATACTAACAACAC
This sequence comes from Mustela nigripes, assembly GCF_022355385.1. Taxonomy (NCBI): domain Eukaryota; kingdom Metazoa; phylum Chordata; class Mammalia; order Carnivora; family Mustelidae; genus Mustela; species Mustela nigripes. The sequence goes on along the minus strand of NC_081557.1, from coordinate 72,183,826 downwards.
CTTGATTTTAACACATTTACATTCTTCAGATTTCTGGCCCCCAGAACAGTAAGAAAATAAGTTTGCTTTTGCTTTTGCCACTATATTTTCAGTAATCTCTTAAAGTAATCTAATAAGGTTTTTGTTATTAGATTGGTTTAAACTGACTTTGGGGAAAAATAACATTGCAATAGGCAGAATTCTATGTTTATCCCTAATGATCCATACCCTTGCACAATTCCTTCTCCTTGGGTGTGTGAGGGACATGTGGATATGATGGAGTATCACTCTCATGATGACCCCTATGACAAATATCAAGATATCTTAGAGATGTAATTGAAGTTCCTAGTCAGTTTACTTGAGTTAAACAAGCGAGTCCTTTAAAAAGTCTTGAAATAGCCAAAGACTCTTGTTGAACTTAAGAAGTTCTCCCTGTTGTGGAAAGAGCCATGACAGGAAATCACCACTGGCTGAAATTCTCAGTCCTACAACCTCAAGGAACTGAATTTTCTTATCAATCTGAGTGAGGCGGAAACAAGTTTTTCCCTAATCAAACCTCCAGATGAGAATATAGTCCAGTTTTCAGCTTTCAAAATCTCGAGCAGAGAACCCTGTTAAGTCATGCCTAAATTTCTCATTATGGAAATATGTTACACAATAATAGAAAATAAATACAAGCTTCTTTATATGCATAAAGCAAGCATATCTATCTATATCTATCTATATGTATATATGTATATATATGTATATGTGTATATATATATATATATATATATACACACACTATGATTTCTTTAGCAATTAAAAGTCCAAAACTAAGTGAAAGTGGAGGAATTTGGGCAGACTATTTTCTTGTCTATTGTGTGACTCCTGCCTGTTCTGATTTGGTCAAATGATAAAGTAGATTCAGAATTTACTTGGCATTTTATTTTAGTTTATTGTTTTTTTTTTAAATATATTATTTATTTATTTGAGAGAGAGAGATAATGAGACATGGGGAGGGGTAGAAGAAAAGATAGAGGGACAAGGAGAAACAGATTCCCTGGTGAGCAGGAAGCCTCATGGGGAGCTTGATTCCAGGACCCTGAGATCATGATCTGAGCCAAGACAGAAGTTTAACCTTCTCAGCCACCCAGGTGCTGCATTTACTTACCATTTTAAATGACTGTATTTATGATAAATACTAGATGATCATACTTTTTTTTCCTATCATTTTAATTTGAATGATTGGTTGTACATAACTTTGTGTTTTTTGTTTTTTTTTGTTTTGTTTTGTTTTTTTTTTAATTGACACAGAGAGAGAGACATCACAAGTAGGCAGAGAAGCAGGCAGAGGGGGTGGGGGAAGAAGCCTCTCCACTGAGCGGAGAGCCCCATGCGGGGCTCGATCCCAGGACCCTGAGATCATAACCTGAGCTGAAGGCAGAGGCTGAACCCACTGAGTCACCCAGGCACCCCTGTAAATAATTTTAAAATTATCATACTGACTTGTTGAATTTTGCCTAAGAGATTATAGCCTAATCTCAGAAATGACTAAGTGTGCCTTCTTTATAAAATTTTTATTATTTTCTATCATGCCTATATATATTACATTTTTATGGTGACTGATTTTCAAATATTACATAAAAATGATCTGGTTTCACTATTTCTGCTACCACTTTTCAATACTTTTCCATAGGATTCTTTTACAAACTTGTGCTCTCATTTCTGAAATAACCAAACTAGTAGTAATTGTATTATTTTTAAAAGTTTACATCAATTTTAACTGCAAACCTTAAATATGCAATGGCTGGAAGAATTTTTAGATTTACCACTTTTACAATTGCATCACTCTTTAAAGAGAATTGTTTCTCCCATGGAAGACAAAAGAACAAAGTTTGTTTCTAACTATAATTGAACTCCCATTAGAGGGGGAAATGATACCATCTTACATTTAGACATTTACTTTTAGTCCCAGATATCCTTGATTTTATGTTAACATATTCAAGCCATTTAAGTGAGTTAATTATATTTGGATTCCTGTTCACACCTTTCTTCATAAATTTCAAGGGATTCCCTCATTAAACTAAATCTTACAATATTCCATCCCTTACATATTTAGCTCAAAAGGGCCAAGTACAAAGTATAGCAATTCCACTATGTTTAACTGATGTTCCCCTTATATTGTACTTTATTCTTTATTTCCTGCTGTGCACATTTACTTGAATCTGCTTTTGAGATTTATTTATTTTCTTTGCAATAGTATAGACTGTCTAACTTTAATTTTGTCATCTTTTTTTTTCTTTGAATTTTCCTTCATGTCATTATTATTATTGATTATTATTACTATTTGCTTTTCTCCCAATTTATGTTAGATTAAGCACTGCTTGTTTCATAAGGTAAATTACCTCTTTGCCCTATGCTAGTCATGAGTTTCTTTTCCTAGATTTCAAAGTATACTTTTTTGAAGGAATTGGTTACATTATGTTTATTTATTCCCAGCATTCTGTTCATTCTCATTGTCATATTTATGCTAGACATCTTTACCTATTTTATTATGCAAGTTCCCTATATACCATATGGGGGTGATATTTATTGTTCTGTGGTGAGCATTTCTAAGGACACTCAGTGTATAACTATAATGAAAAAAATTGAGTGTCCAAGTTTCCCAATCACTGGGTGGTGAGACCCAATGTAGTCTCCTTCTTCTATCAGTGCCTCTTTAATCTTACATGAAGGAGTAGATAAACAAGCACATTCTAGAGATTTAGGGCCTCTTACTAGAGAACAATTTCTGCAGCTGAATATGACTTTTTGTGAAGTGAATATTAATGGTGTTTAGCAGACTCGTAATTGTACATGACTATCATTCCACTTCCAATTACTTCTAGTGGAAATGATTGCAGTTGATAAATCAGCTTGATCACTAAAGTTAAAGAAATAAAGTACCTATTAGAGGTAAAAAGCAATGTAAATACACAAACAAGTTGCATTTTGTTGTTTAATTCAAATAGTTCCAAAATACAAAATATAATCACCAGCCACCATTAATGAAAAAAGAAGTCAACTGAGAAGCCCTCAAGGATTTGGTAACCCTTTGTCTTTCCATCTGGCTTACCCACCTCATTCATTTGGAATAGCAGCTGTCCACAGATATTATTCTTATTTTGATTGCTAAAGTAATGCTTGAGTTGTTTTATCAACATTAGAAATAATCAATCTCAATGAAAACAAATTTATTCTTGATGGCATAAATGGGAATTTTTGACATAACTATTATTGCTTCTCTTATATAAAGGTAACATCACTGGAAATACTTACATAATTGAATGTGTTATTTAAGTAATCCTATTCTAAATGATTCCCATGGAAGCAATAATCTTATAGGAGAAGTAATTCTAATTATTAAAAATATTGGAATTAATTATCTTAATGTTAAAAATATATCAAGTAGAGGAAACTGTAAAGATATGTGAGAGAAAAGAAATAGTTCTCTTTTGATTTCAAAGCTTTAACAGTTATGCAGTAAATAATCTGTTAGTAAGAAATGCCCATTTATTTTAAAGATTTTATTTATTTATTTTAGAGAGAAAGAGAGCAGGCAGGCACATGAGCAGGGGGAGGGGCAGAGCTAGAGAAGAGAAAGAATCCCAAGCAGACCCTGTGCTGATCATGGAGCCCCAATGAGGGGCTGTATCTCATAACCCCAGGCTCATGACCTGAGCCAAGATCAAGAATAGGACATTTAAACAAAGGAGTCACCCAGGCACCCCAAGAAATAACCAATATTTAAAAATAAGATATAAAGGTCATGCCCTGAATAAACCCGTTTATAGTCACAATTTTAAAGTCACAATTGTTCTTCCAACTCTGACTAGTTTCTTTGTGAATTCTTGACATTGTAAATGACTCTTTTGTAAAATAAATTACTATTATCAAAATGTATTTTTTGATTTGCAATGTTCACATGGGGAAACACATGTGTTCAGACCAAGCAATTCACTTCACCAAGTCTTGCAGCTTTGTGTCAAAAATAGCACTGAAACTGACATCCAGATCTTTGTTAAAGTTCCAATCATTCATGTACTATCATTGTAATCCAGTCAACTGACTTAAAAATTTCATTTCAGGACACCTGGGTGACTCAGGCTATAAAGTGTCTGCCTTCAGCTCAGTTCATGATCCCAGTGTCTTGGGACTGAGACCAGCATCAGGCTCCCTGGTCATTGGAAAGCCTGCTTCTCCATATCTCACTCCAACTGCTTGTGCTCTCTCTCTCTTTCAAATAAATAAATAAAAATCTTAAAATAATTATTTTTCCCTTTTTTTGGTAAAATAAAATATTTTGATAATTGTAGTAATTTATAAATAAAAAACACAATATACAGATTAATAAGTATGCAGATTTAAAAAAAAAGGTTTGGGGCGGGCGCCTGGGTGGCTCAGTGGGTTAAGCCGCTGCCTTCGGCTCAGGTCATGATCTCAGGGTCCTGGGATCGAGTCCCGCATCGGGCTCTCTGCTCAGCAGGGAGCCTGCTTCCTCCTCTCTCTCTCTGCCTACTTGTAATCTCTCTCTCTGTCAAATAAATAAAT
>NC_081557.1:72167991-72179175 GCF_022355385.1 Mustela nigripes | reverse complement strand
AAAAAAAAAAAACAGGTCAAAAAACTGACTAGAATTTAAAGTTTGTATGGATAACTTTATTGATATTATTGTTCTTCAAATTAGTAAATAGGAAAAAAAAAACTTGTGAGATTGTTGAGTGTACAGGCTTATAGTAGTAAATGAGGAAATGAAAAGTAATGTCCTTAAAATAAATACAATCTCATCTTTGAGAGGAAGCAATGCTCCTAGCTAACAATTAATCATTAAGATCTTGTGGATTGTTAGTTATCAATTGTTTTTGAAGATATTTTTAATTTAATAGATGCCAACTAATGCTTATTAAATTCTTTCCCAAGATAGAATGAATGCAAGCCATAGAGGGAATTTCAGAACAACTGCATATAATTTCCAGGACTTCAAATGTTTACATTTTAGCTGACGAGAAAAAAAAAAATCTGGATGAAATAGAAAATAATAATAAAGGACAGCATATGACTATAGGCCATTATATTTTACAAATTCTGTAATATTGGCTTCTATTTTCTTTTCCATTAAGAATCCAATAATTGTTTCTACAAAACAAAATGCTTATTTAATTTTTTGGCTTTTTAAAAATTAGTTTCAAAGGTAGAATTTAGTGATTCATCAGTTGCATAAAACATACAATCTCTCCCCCCCCACCACCCACCTTACTGCTAGAAACCCTCAGTTTGTATCCTAAAGGTCAAAGTTTCTTATGTTCTATGGTCTGCCTCCCTCTCAATTTTCATTTTGTTTTGTTTTTCCTTCTCCTCCTCTATGTTCATCTGTTTTTCTTCTTAAATTCCAGATTAGAGTAAAACGATATGGTATGTGTCTTTCTCTGAATGACTATTTCACTTAACATAATACACTCTAGTTCCATCCATGCCACTGAAAATTACAAGATTTCACTCTTTTTTAAGGCTAAGTAATGTTCCATCTCTCTCTCTCTCTCTCTCTCTCTCTCACACACACACACACACACACACACACACACATCACACCACACCTTCTATATCCATTCATCTGTTGATGAACATATTTTGAGTTGTGGACATTGCTGCTATAAACATTGAGTTACATTTCCCTCTTTAGATCACTATGTTTATACCCTTTGGGTAAATATCTAGTGACTCAATTGATGGGTCATAGGGTGTTTCTATTTCTACTTTTTGAGGAACCCCCATACTGTTTTCCAGAGTGGCTGCACCAGTTTGCATTCCTACCAGCAGGGCAAGGGGTTTCTCCTTTCTCCACATCTTCACCAACATCTGTTTCTTGAGTTGCTGATTTTAGCCATTCTGATTGGTGTGAGGTGGTACTCATTGTGGTTTTGATTTGTGTTTTCCTGATATTAAGTGATGTTGACCATTTTTTCATGTGTCTGTTGACCATTTGTATGTCTTCTTTGGAAAAATGTATTTTCATGACTTCTGCCCATTTCTTGATTGGATTTTTGTTTTTTGAGTGTTGAATTTGTTAAGTTCTCTATAGATTTTGGATATTAGCACTTTACCTGATAAAACAATTGCAAATATTTTCTCCCATTTCCTAGATTGCCTTTGAGTTTTGTTGACTGTTTCCTTTGCTGTGCAGAAGATTTTATCTTGGGTAAATTCCAGGAGTTTATTTTTGCCTTTGTTTCTCTTCCCTTCAGAGATGTGTCAAGCAAGAAGTTACTGCAGCCAAAGTCACAGAGGTTGCTGCCCATGTTCTCCTCTAGGATTTTGTTGGATATCTTTCTCACATTTAGGTCTTTCAACCATTATGAGTTTATTTTTCTTTATGGTGTAAAAAAGTAGTCCAGTTTCATTCTTTTCCATGTGCAGTCCAATTTTCCCAACATCATTTGTTGAAGAGACTGTCCTTTTTACATTGGGTATTCTTTCTTGCTTTGTCAAAGATTAGTTGACCAAAAAGTTGAGGGTCCATTTCTGGGTTCTCTATTTTGTTCCACTAATTTATGTATCGGAATTTGTACTAATACTCTCTTATCTTTGGGATTACAGCTTTGTAATACAACCTAAAGCCTGGAATTGTTATGCTTTCAGTTATGGTTTTCTCTTTCAACATCCTTTGGCTATTCAGGGTTTTTTCTGGTTCCACACAAATTTTAGGATTGTTTGTTTCATCTCTGTGAAATATGCTGATATAATTTGATAAGGATTGCATTGAATATGTAGATTATTTGGGGTAGCATAGACATTTTAACAGTATTTGTCTTCCAATCCATGAGCATGGAATGGTTTTCCATTTCTTTATGTCTTCCTCAATTTCTTTCATAAGTGTTCTATAGTTTTCAGAGTATAGATCTTTTTCCTCTTTGGTTAGGTTTACTCCTCGATAACATGTGATTTTTAGTGCAATTGTAAATGTAATCAATTGCTTAACTTCTCTTTTTTTCTGCCTCACTGTTAGTGTATAGAAATACAACTGACTTCTATGCATTGATTTTTAACCTGAAACTTCTCTGAAGTTTCAGTGCTAGCAATATTATAGTTGATCCTTTGGGTTTTCTTTTTCTTTCTTTCTCTCTCTCTCTCTCTCTCTTTTAAGATTTTATGTATTTATTTGACAGAGAGAGAGAGAAGACACAAGCAGGTGGAACAGCAGAGGGACAAAGCAGGCTCTCTGTTGAGCAGGGAGCCTGATGTGGAACTCAGTCCCAGGACTCTGGGATCAAGACCTGAGCCAAAGGCAGAATGTAACTGGCTGAGCCAACTAAGTGCACCTCTTTTAGGTTTTTTATATAGAGCATCAGGTTGTCTGCAAATAGTGAAAGTTTGACTTCTTTGCTGATTTGGGTGTCTTTATTTCTTTTTGCTGTCTGATTGCTGAGGCCAGGACATCGAGTACTATTTGAACAACATTGGTGAAAAGAGGACATCCTTGTTTTATTCCTGACCTTAGGGAAAAAGTTCTCATTTTTTTCCCCATTGAGAATGATATTTGCTGTGGGCTTTTCATAGATGACTTTTATGATATTGAGATATATTCTTTCTATCCCTACATTGCAGAAATTTTTTATAAAGGAAGTGTACCATAGTTTTATCAAATGTTTTTTTCTTCATCTATTGAGAGGGTCATATGGTTCTTGCCTTTTTTTCTATCAATGTGGCATATTACATTGATTGATTTTCAGATGTTGACCCATCCTTGAAACCCAGGAATAAATCCCAGTTGGTCCTGGTGAATAATCCTTTTGATGTAGTGATGGATCCTATTGGCTAATATCTTGGTGAGAACTTTTGCATGCATGTTCATCAGGGATATTGGTCTGTAGTTTTCCTTTTTGGTGGGATCTTTGCCTGGCTTTGAATTTAAAGTAATGCTACTTTCATAGGATGAGTTTGGAAGTTTTCCTTCCATTTATGTTCTTTAAAACAGAAGAATAGGTGTTAATTCTTTTTAAAATGTTTGTTAGAATCTTGATGGGTAGCCACACAGCCCTAGACTCTTGTTTGTAGGGAGATTTTTGATTACTGCTTCAATTTCTTTGCTGGTTATGGATTTGTTCAGGGTTTTGTTGTTGTTGTTGTTGTTTTGTTTGTTTGTTTTTAATTTCTTGCTGTTTCAGTTTTGGTAACTTCAGTGTTTCTAAGAATTTATCAGTTTATTCTAGTGTGCTTAACTTGTTGTCATATAATTGCTCATAATATTCTCTTATATTTATTTGCTTTTCTTTGGTGTTGGTTGTGATCCTCCTTCATTCATAATTTTATTTATTTGGGTCATTTCTCTTTTCTTTTAGATAAGTCTGGCCAGGATTTATCAATCTTATTAAATCTTTCAAAGAACCAGCCCCTAGGTTCATTAATCTGTTCTTCTGAGTTTGTTTTTTTTTTTCTTCCCTGCTATATTTTTTATTTCTTCTCTAATATTTAGTATTTCCATTTTCCTGCTGTATTTAGGTTTTATTTGCTGCCCTTTTTCCAGCTCCTTTAGGTGCAAAGTTAGTTTTTGTACTTTAAACTTTTCTTGTTTCTTGAGAAGGGCTGATATTGCTATATACTTCCCTTTAGTACTGCCTTTGCTGTATCCCAAGGGCTCTGAACAGTTGTGTTTTCATTCTCATATGCTTTCATCTATTTTTTAAATTAATCTTTAATTTCCTGGTTGATCCATTTATTCTTTAATACAATACTTTTTAACTTTCATGTATTTGTATTCCTTTCAATTTTTTTCTTATGATTCAGTGCAAGTTTTAAAGCATTGTGATCTGAAAATATGTGTGGCATAATCTCACTCTTTTTGTACCAGTTGATACCTGATTTGTAACCCAGGATGTGAATTCTTCTGGGGAACATTCCATATGCATTCAAGAATGATGTATATTCTGGTGCTTTGTGATGAAATGCTCTGAATATATCTGTGATGTCCACCTGGTCCTGTGTGTCATTCAAGGCCCTATTTCCTTATGGATTTTCTGCTTAGGTGACCTGGCCATTGCTGTGAGTGGAGTGTTAAACACCCCTACTATTACTGTATTATTAACAATATGTTTAATTTGATTATTAATTGGCTTATATATTTGGCTGCTCCCAAATTAGGAGCATAAATATTTACAATTTTTAGATATTCTTGTTGAAAGACACTTTTATTATGATATAGTGTCCTTATTCATATCTTATTATAATTTTTGTTTAAAATAAAACACTTATTTCATTTTTAATTTCAAGGGAAGAGGAACTTTTGGTTTTAGATTTTATTGCAAATTTCTATTTTACTGATCTTACTGTGATGAGTGCTCTTTGTAATATTTCTAATTTTGGAACTTACTCATCCTTTCTTTTATCAAATATTTGATTACTCAGTGGAATATTCCATGTTTGAGAAGCAGTCATATTCTCTACTACTAAAAATAATATTTAATGTTTATTGATAATATTTATGTTAAATTATGTTTTTCAGATTACTATATTTTATAAAGAACCCAAACTTTATTGGGTAAAATTTCTCTGGTATATGACATTTTATCTGCAGACCTTTTGCAGTGGCATAGGTGGGGCTACGGACTCAAATAGAAAGTCACAGTGTTACTTGCTTAAGGAGTTATTACAGAATATGAGCATTCAGAATAAGCTTGGTAATGGATAAAATAGAAAAAAATCCATTTTTTAAAGATATATTTATTTTGAGAGATAGAGCATGGAAGCAGGAGGAACAGAGGGAAAGGGAGAGAGAGAATCTTAAGCAAGGCCTCCCCTGAGTGTGGATCATAACATGGAATCCTAAGATCATGACCTGAGTCAAAATCAAGAGGCTTAGTTGGAGGCTTAACCAACTGAGCCACTCATGTCCCCAAAATTCAGCTAATTAGATGTTTACTCTGCCTAATTTATTGGATGACATTCTTAATTATACACATGAGGGAAATACCAAAATTTTCACACTCACATACACATAAAACACAATAACTGGAATACTGAAAGAATGAAAAGTTTTACTTCACATTTCAGGAAAGACAGAGTTTATATTTTGCTCTTGCAGAGATAACTGGCAGCTAGAAGAAAAAAATATTTTGTAGAAAATAAAATAAGACACACAAGAATCTTAACAGCATATCTATAATGTTCAGTAAATAATTGAAAATAGTTTAGACTTGCAGAGACAGGAAATATATACTATTAGTAGTCACTAGAAGTATATACCAAGATAACCCAGATGTAAGAATTTACAGAAAAGAACTTTCAAGAAACTCAAACATCAGTTCAAGTACTTAATAGTAAAATATAATAAATACAATTTGATCTCTATTAGCTGAAAAATAGAAACTAAAAATGAACAAATGAGGGCTTCCTGGGTGGCTCAGTTGGTTACATATCTGCCTTCAGCTCAGGTCAGGATCCTCAGTCCTGGGATCCAGCACCATCTTGGACTCCCTGCTCATCAGGGAGCCTGCTTTTCCCTCTTCATCTGCCTGCCACTCCCCTGCTTGAGCTGTCTCTCAAATAAATAAAATATTATATATATATATATATGACTTGAAATAAGGAGTGCAAGAAACCTGAAGTAGCTAAATTAATAGAAGAACTTGAAAGTTATAAAGTTAAATGTGCATTGCATTATACTTTTTCAAAAGTGATAATAAATCATTCTGTTAAATGGAAAACAATTGGCAGATTAGAAAAATATGCATAGCAGACAAAACAATAATGTCCAACTTTATGAAGAGCTAATGAATATATAAAAACAAAGACAGGGCACCTGTGTGGTTAAGTCCCTAGGTGCCTGCCTTCTGCTCAGGTCATGATCCCAGGGTCCTGGAATACAGCCTCCCATGGAGCTCCCTGCTCAGTAGGAAGCCTGCTTCTCCCTCTCACATTGCATTTGCTTGTGTGTCCCCATCTCACTGTCTCTAAATTTTAAAATCATAAGGTTTTAGAAATTATAAGCTACAAATGATCAATAAGAATGTAATCATTTAAATCAAATATAAAGACCGGTAAACCACTCAAATTCTGTGAAAAGAAGCACAAATAGAGATGCACCACAGAATTTAATTACATAATTTTACACTCATACATGTGTATGAGTGTGGTGTGTGTGTGTATGTAAGGTGAGATGTTGGAAGATATTAGCCACGTTGTCAATATGTCATTTATGCATAATCGGATTTCAAAAGATTTGTATTTTTTTTAAAGGTTTTACTTATTTATTTGTCAAAGACAGAGAGAGAAAGAGAGTGAGCACAAGCAGAAGAGCAGTAGGCAGAGGTTGAGGTAGGATCCCTCATGCCCCATGCAGGACTCAGTCCTAGGACCCTGGGATAATGACCTGATCCAAAAACAGACGCTTAGCAGACTGAGCCACTGTGACATCCCAAAATATTTATTTTATTATTTATACTTTTTTTCCCAAAAAACACCCAAAATTAAATAAGAAAATGAGAACACACTTAAAATATTTGTAACAATACATAAGCTATAATAAGATTATCTAAAAACATTTCCAGCAAATATTTTAACTGTTTTTAAGTAAATTTCACTGTTTAACAGCAGCTGTAGTTATATAGTGTGTACAAACTGTGATTCTTTGTTACTGAAATATCGTTTCACTTTATTTACTTACACATTGCATTCCAAAAAGTTGCTAATATTTTTCAGAAATATTTTAATGTATCTAATGATAAATATTAAGATACAAGTGAACATCTGGTTTAATCAAAGCAAATGAACTAAGCCTTAGACACACTATATTTCTATTTGTTATGTTTAACTTTTGTTCCCTCTCATGCACTGAAGTTCTAACATTTTTAAAATGCATTTCCTATGCCACATTTTTCATTGTGGCCAAAGTTTACTGATTAGTACTTGTATTTGACACTCCTAATATATTTTTCCTCTTCTTTATTTTCTTTATATGATATCTCACTATTTTTACATGATTCTAGCTCTTTTTTTTAAGTTCATCAAACTTTTAAACTTTTTAAAAAATATTTTATTTATTTATTTGACACAGAGAGAGAGGTCACAAGTAGGCAGAGAGGCAGACAGAGAGAGAGGAGGAAGTAGGCTCCCTGCTGAACAGAGAGCCCAAAGTGGGGCTCCATCCCAGGACCCTGAGATGACCTGAACAAAAGGCAGAGGCCCAACTCACTGAGCCACCCAGATGCCCCTAAACTTTTGATTATTTAAACAAGCCTACACTTTGACTAAACACAAATACATATATTTCTTATAGATATCTTTTCTTACTATGTTATTTAAATGCATTAGATATGATCAGTGATAGCTGCTTAAAAGTATAAACTTCAATTTTTAAAAGAAAACTATATCAATATTCAGAAATACAAACAATTTTATTTACAATAAGTAATTTCCTGTTACTATAGTGCAAGCCCATATAAATATCAGGTATAGTTTTCACTTGACCAGTGGATATATGTGCACTGCCTGGATGGGATGATTACCTGAAGACCACAGCCAGCTTGAATCTTGGGGAAACACATGTGACATTTTATATAGAGATGTGTCTTCCAAAATTTTCATTGATATTTTGACAAATATGCATAAATAAACATTATTGTTGTTAGTAGAGATTCTGAAGCTAGAATTAATATTTTCTTCATATATAAAACAGAGTTAATATTCCTGTGATTTAAAGCACATGGACTAAACAATTCATTTTACTATTTTTTTTAAATAGAGAGAACAAAATGAAAAAGAAAAAAAAAAGTGACAAAGAGGAAAGTATCCATCACTAACTTTGAATGACTTTCATAAAGTTAAGTCATTACTTAATTTCTGAGCCTTAATATCTTAATCTGTAGTATTGGGATTATGAGGATTCTTCTCATCACAGGGTTAATGTGTGAAAAACTTTAGAATGTGCTGTGAAAATATTAATAGTACTACTACTATTGGTGTTAATTTTTCTTTAGAGATTTATAATTTTTTTTAATTCTGAAGAAATTATATAAATATTTTAAACAAATTTCAAGAACTATTTGAAAAGGAAATGCAACCTTTTTATCTTAACAATAATATTTTATAAAAGAGAATGGAGACTTAAGAAAATCTGAGTTTTGGAAAACAAGAAGTAAACTAAATACTTGAAAACCTTTACTATAATTAGCCATTTCACTCATTTTCAATTGGCCAATATTAAAAAGCCAGCTTTTCACATTAAATACAACTAATGTTAGAAAGCCTTATTTAGAGGTGCCTGCATGGCTCAGTCTGTTACGTGTGTGCCTTTGGCTCAGGTCATGATCCCAGGTCTTGGGATTGAGCCCTACATTGGGCTCCGTTCTCAGTGGGAAGTCAGCTTCTCCTTCTGTGCCTCCCCCCAACTCGTGCTTGTTTTCTCTTTTTTTTTCTCTCAAAAAAATAAATAAATAAAATCTTTAAAGAAAAAGAAAGGCTTATGTAGTTTAGAGAACATGAAAATATTAACACGGAATTTCTTCTCTACAAGCAGAATTTAATGCCAATATATTTTTCAGTGAAGAGGTGCAGTGCATACATATGAACATATTTAAAGAGTGTGTCATTCTATAGTACTGATGCTGTTGAAAGTTTTAAAACCTAAAAATTGAGAACTATATTCACAAATTTTAAAGTTTTCAAGAGATCCTGATTTAGTAGTAAACTCAGACCTGCAAAGCTCAAGTAGGATTAAAATTAATTCAGTCTCCTTTACCTTTTGACTTGATAACATATTCTTCAAGGCAATTTATATGCAAATGTTTATCTGAAAAAGTACAAGATTATTGGGATAAACACCCAACTCTGCTGCATGTCAGTACCATTTTAAAAACTAAAGTAAGACTCATTCAATCTGAATAATAAGTCTCTTTTGTGTGTGTTTGATGGTTTTTTATCAGGATCTGTAAGATGGTAACAACCAGATTTCTGAATTCCCATTAGAGTTGACTTGTTCAGAACAAATCAGGCTTCAGTAGTTATTATATTAAAAATACCCAACAATGCTGCCTCTCTGAAAGTTGAGCAGAGGGATATAAAAATGTTCAATACTTTGCACAAAGTAATCAATAAATGTTAAATTGAGGTGCCAGGAAAAAAAATTGGCAGAGATAATTGTAGTATAGTACTGGCTAGCAGCTAGCTGCTAGTTTCCTTTAGTCTCACTAGCTGCTCCAAGGATGGATATCAACTCTAAAGATATTCCTCCCAACTCATTAACCAATGCAGGGAAAACAATTGATGGCTAAGCATACACATTTGTCATATTTTTGTTGAGTGTATTTTTCCAAATTTTCTACTTTTTTTTTTTTTCTGATTTCACTTGGTGGTTAATCTTGATGAAAGATTAAAATCTCCAAATACAGAAGATGGAGAGGACATTTTCTTTCCCTTTATTTACCATATCTAATTGTGGAATAGCTCCATGATCTAATGTTAATCAATTAGAAACAATCTAAATGCAAGTGGAGAATTGCAGATTATTCTGGGCTACACTATTTTACAATCCTCTACCCTCTCTATTCCATCACTCTGGTTCTCTGTAAACCTTCTTTACTCTTTGTCTCTTTAATTATGACAGTCTCAAATTGTGTTGTATTTACTTGTTTATTATAATTTCTCATTGGCATAAATATTCCATAACCATAGAGGCATTTCTTTCTTCACCCCTCTATTCCCAGAATAGTCTCTTCTATATGGTATTTCCTGAAAATATATTTGTTAGATAAATGAATAAATCAAAGCTAGTGGCATCGGTAAATGCCACAGCAGCCTGATCAGTCTCAGTGCTGTAAAACAATGTTGGGGCTTCTTGTTTCTTAGCTTCTTATTTGCATTTGTTTCTTTTAGTATAACTTCCACAGTTATTTTTGATGAATTGCTTTTTATTTAAGTTAGCCAAAGTCACTTTCTATTTCTTGCAGTTGATGAAAAGAGAAGCCTAAAATCCTTCTATGATCTCTTTCTGAAACAATGACATTTAAAAAGAGAAAAGGTACATGATTTTAATAATTGCAATGCTCCATGTCTATACATTTACACATTTTTAAAATAATTTTTTATTTTTTATAAACATATAATATATTTTAACCGCTGGGGTACAGGTATGTGAATTGCCAGGTTTACACACTTCACAGCACTCACCACAGCACATACCCTCCCCAATGTCCATAACCCCACCCCTCTTCTCCCAACCCTCCTCCCCCCAGCAACCCTCAGTTTGTTTTGTGAGATTAAGAGTCACTTATGGTTTGTCTCGCTCCAAATCCCATATTGTTTCATTTATTCTTCTCCTACCCCCTTAACCTCCCATATTGTATCTCCATTTCCTCATATCAGGGAGATCATATGATGGTTATCTTTCTCCACTTGACTTACTTCGCTAAGCATGATACCCTCTAGTTCCATCCACATCGTCGCAAATGGCAAGATTTCATTTCTTTTGATGTTTGCATAGTATTCCATTGTGTATATATACCACGTCTTCTTGATCCATTCATCTGTTGATGGACATCTAGATTCTTTCCATAGTTTGGCTATTGTGGACACTGCTGCTATAAACATTCGGGTGCATGTGCCCCTTTGGATCACTACGTTTGTATCTTTAGGGTAAATACCCAGTAGTGCAACTGCTGGGTTGTAGGGTAGTTCTATTTTCAACATTTTGAGGAACCTCCATGCTGTTTTCCAGAGTGGTTGCACCAGCTTGCATTCCCACCAACAGTGTAGGAGGGTTCCCCTTTCTCCACAAAACAAACTGAGGGTTGCCGGGGGG
>NC_081557.1:72165614-72167891 GCF_022355385.1 Mustela nigripes | reverse complement strand
ATTGTGGACACTGCTGCTATAAACATTCGGGTGCATGTGCCCCTTTGGATCACTACGTTTGTATCTTTAGGGTAAATACCCAGTAGTGCAACTGCTGGGTTGTAGGGTAGTTCTATTTTCAACATTTTGAGGAACCTCCATGCTGTTTTCCAGAGTGGTTGCACCAGCTTGCATTCCCACCAACAGTGTAGGAGGGTTCCCCTTTCTCCACATCCTTGCCAGCATCTGCCATTTCCTGATTTGTTGATTTTAGCCATTCTGACTGGTGTGAGGTGATATCTCATTGTGGTTTTGATTTATATTTCCCTGATGCCGAGTGATGTGGAGCATTTTTTCATGTGTCTGTTGGCCATCTGGATGTCTTCTTTGCAGAAGTATCTGTTCATATCTTCTGCCCATTTCTTGATTGGATTATTTGTTCTTTGGATGTTGAATTTGATAAGTTCTTTATAATAACTTTGTTTTTTATGAGTAAAACATACTTCCATATATGTAGGCATATCATTAGAATGACAATGCATTAAGTTTACTTATTTTTTCCAACTTTACTGAGATATAACAAGATATATGATATTATAGAAGCTTAAAGAGGACAACATGATGATTTTATACACATATATTGCCACATGGTTACTACAATAAGTTTAGTTAAGAAAACAATCAAAATATTGCTAGAGAACTGTTGTATTTCTGAAATGGCCATATGTCACAAGAAAATATATGCTTGGCTACAATTATCTCCTGGATCCAGGCTATTTCACCTTGATTTCTATCCAGATTTGCCTCAGCAATAGCTTTTGCTGATCCATGGCATAAATCCTTGATCATGTAATGACTGTATTATTAAAGATCTTCTGAGTGAAGATTGGATTTTGAAATGACTTCTATTATGTCTCCTGTGGTTGGAACTATAGAAATTTTAGCACCAAAACTAGCATGAATGGAATCCAAAGAAATTGTAGCTTTCTCAGCAGCTGAAAAAATAGCATTTAGAATCTCAAAAGTACCGGAGAGAGAAATAGTCATAAGTGTTATTTGAATGAACACTGATTGAAATTTCCCAAATTCAATAAAAAATATTAATTTGTGCTTCTAAGAAATCCATCATTCTCCAGTGTGATGAACTCAAGGAGATCCATAACCAGACACATAAGGATCAAACTTTCAGAAGCCATAAATAAAGACTATTAAGGGACAACTGGGTGGCTCAGTCAGTTAATCATTAGCCTTCAGCTCAGGACATGATCCCAGGGTTGTGGGATTGGGTGCCATGTGGGGTTCCTGGTTCAGTGGGGAGCCTGCTTTTCCCTCTGCCTATTGATCCCCCTGCTTATGCGCTTATGCTCTCTCTCTCTAAGAAATACATAAAATATTTTTAAAAAGAATATTAAAAGAAGAAAGATTATATATATATATATATATACATATATATATATATATATATATATACACAAGGGATGATGGACAGCTAGTTTTTCAGAAATCATGAGGGCAGAAATCAGAATCAGAATCATGGAGGTCAGAAAAAATGAGAAGATATATTCAAACTTCAGGAAAAAAAATATATTCAGTTAATATATATGTGATATAGCTGTAAATGCTTAAGGACCAAAGAAGAAACTTAATAAATTAACTTAATTAATTAACAACTTAATAAATTAAAAATCCTCCTTAATAATCTAGTAAGGGAAGAACAAATTCAACTCAAAGAAATCTAGGACTTCCAGTAATTTGTTGGATAGGAATGTTGAGAGTGGGCTACCTTATCTTCCTGATATTTGAGGAAAATTTTTCAACTTTTTTCAAAATTTTTTTAATTTTTATTTTTTTTAATAAACATATAATGTATTTTTATCCCCATGGGTACAGGTCTGTGAATAGCCAGGTTTACACATTTCACAGCACTCACCATAGCACATACCCTCCCCAATGTTCATAACCTCACCCCCCTCTCCCCACCCCCCTCCCCCCAGCAACACTCAGTTTGTTTTGTGAGATTAAGAGTGACTTATGATTTGTCTCCCTCCCAACCCCATCTTGTTTCATTTATTTTTTTCCTACCTCCAAAACGCCCCATGTTGCATCTCCACTTCCTCATATCTGGGAGATCATATGATAGTTGTCTTTCTCTGATTGACTTATTTCGCTGAGCATAATACCCTCTAGTTCCATCCACATCATCGCAAATGGCAAGATTTCACTTCTTTTGATGGCTGCAATATATATATATATATATATATATATATATATATATATATATATATATATATATATATC
>NC_081557.1:72164716-72165604 GCF_022355385.1 Mustela nigripes | reverse complement strand
ACATCTTCTTTATCCATTCATCTGTTCATGGACATCTAGGTTCTTTCCATACTTTGGCTATAGTAGACATTGCTGCTATAAACATTTGGGTGCACGCACCCCTTCAGATCACAACGTTTGTATATTTAGGGCAAATACCCAGTAGTGTAATTGCTGGGTTGTAGAGTAATTCTATTTTCAACATTTTGAGGAACCTCCATGCTGTTTTCCAGAGTGGTTGCACCAGCTTGCATTCCCACCAACAGTGTAGGAGGATTCCCCTTTCTCCACATCCTTGCCAGCATCTGCCATTTCCTGATTTGTTGATTTTAGCCATTCTGACTGGTGTGAGGTGATATCTCATTGTGGTTTTGATTTATATTTCCCTGATGCCGAGTGATGTGGAGCATTTTTTCGTGTCTGTTGGCCATCTGGATGTCTTCTTTGCAGAAATGCATAGATTTTGGACACTAGTCCTTTATCTGATATGTCGTTTGCAAATATCTTCTCCCATTCTGTCAGTTGTCTTTTGATTTTGTTAACTGTTTCCTTTGTTGTGCAAAAGCTTTTGATCTTGATGAAATCCCAATAGTTGATTTTTGCCCTTGCTTTCCTTGCCTTTGATGATGTTCCTAGGAATTAGTTGCCATGGCTGAGGTCAAAGAAGTTGTGGCCTGTGTTCTCCTCAAGGATTTTGATGGATTCCTTTCTCATATTGAGGTCCTTCATCCACTTTGAGTCTATTTTCATGTGTGGTATAAGGAAATGGTCCAATTTCATTTTTCTGCATGTGGCTGTCCAATTATCCCAACACCATTTATTGAAGAGGCTGTCTTTTTTCCATTGGACATTCTTTCCTGCTTTGTTGAAGATTAGTTGACCATAGAGTTGAGGGTCTATTTCTGGGCT
>NC_081557.1:72162984-72164616 GCF_022355385.1 Mustela nigripes | reverse complement strand
ATTTCTGGGCTCTCTATTCTGTTCCATTGATCTATGTGTCTGTTTTTTTGCCAGTACCATACTGTCTTGGTGATGACAGTTTTGTAATAGAGCTTGAAATCCAGAACAGTGAAGCCACCAACTTTGGCTTTTTTTTTTTTTTCCTTTGGTTATGTCGAAGATTAGTTGACCATAGAGTTGAGGGTCTATTTCTGGGCTCTCTATTCTATTCCATTGATTTATGTTTCTGTTCTTGTGACAGTACCATACTATCTTGATGATGACAGCTTTGTAATAGAGCTTGAAGTCCGGAATTGTGATGTCACCAACTTTGGCTTTCTTTTTCAATATTCCTTTGGTTATTTGAGGTCTTTTCAGTTTCCATATAAATTTTAGAATTATTTGTACCATTCCTTTGAAAAAAATGGGTGGGATTTTGGTAGGGATTGCATTAAATGTGTAAATTGATTTAGGTAGCATAGACATTTTCACAATATCTGTTTTTCCAATCCAGGAGCATGGAACATTTTTCCATTTCTTTGTGTCTTCCTCAATTTCTTTCATGAGTACTTTATAGTTTTCTGAGTATAGATTCTGTGACTCTTTGGTTAGGTTTATTCCTAGTATCTTATGGTTTTGGGTGCAATTGTGAATGGGATAGACTCCTTAATTTCTCTTTCTTCTGTCTTGTTGTTGGTGTAGAAAAATGCAACTGATTTCTGTGTATTGATTTTATATCCTGACACTTTACTGAATTCCTCTACAAGTTCTAGCAGTTTTGGAGTGGAGTCTTTTGGGTTTTCCACATATAGTATCATATCATCTGTAAAGAGTGATAGTTTGATTTCTTCTTTGCCAATTTGGATGCCATTAATTTTTTTTGTTGTTGTCTGATAGCTGAGGCTAGAACTTCCAGTACTCTGTTGAATAGCAGTGTTAATAATGGACATCCCTGCCATGTTTCTGACCTTAGAAGAAAAGCTCTCAGTTTTTCTCCATTGAGAATGATATTTGCAGTGAGTTTTCATAGATGGCTTTGATGATATTGAGGTATGTACCCTCTACCCCTACACTTTGCAGAGTTTTGATCAGGAAAAGATCTTTGTCAAAGGATACTTTGTCAAATGCTTTTTCAGCACCTATTGAGAGTATCATATGGTTCTTGGTCTTTTTTTTTAAATTAATATATTGCATCACATTAATTGATTTGAGGATGTTGAACCAACCTTGCAGCACTGGAATGAATGCCACTTGGTTGTGGTGAATAATCCTTTTAACGTACTTTTGGATCCTATTGGCTAGTATTTTGTTGAAAATTTTCGCATCTGTGTTCATCAAGGATATTGGTCTGTAATTCCCTTTTTTGATGGGATCCGTGTCTAGTTTTGGGATCAAGATGATGCTGGCCTCATAAAATGAGTTTGAGTTTGAAAGTTTTCCTTCCATTTTTCTCTTTTTAGAAACAGCTTCAGGAGAATAGGAATTAATTCATCTTTAAATGTTTGGTAGAATTCCCCTGGGAAGCGATCTGGCCCTGGGCTTTTGTTTATTTGGAATTTTTTTTTTATTTTTATAAACATATATTTTTATCCCCAGGGATACAGGTATGTGAATCACCAGGTTTACACACTTCACAGCACTCACCAAAGCACA